>NW_010414748.1:31741-59412 GCF_000710305.1 Buceros rhinoceros silvestris
CACAAAATATTGCATGAGTGAGTGCATTGAGAGTTGATGTACTGGTTTAATTATGTTTTGTTTTTTATGTCTCACCTTTGACCAGGTCAAGAGAGCAATTTGGTCTCAGCACTAGTTTTACAACAGCTGTGTTTTAAGGCAAGTGTCAGGGGAATCTGAGACAAGAAGTTTCCTCATGGTAGCACAAATAATTGACCAGGCATTCACCAATTTATTTCATATATGTCACAAATCAGTTAGATAAAGTTCACAGTGGCCTTCTTACAGTTACCTCTGGATATATTACCTAGAACTCTTCTGTCTGTAAGTATGATGAATAACAGCATACTCAGTGACAACTCACAGCACTGACTTTTAATGCCTAAATTTCTGAGAGAATTATTCAATTTCTCTTGACCTTGTGTCTCTATTGGTGTAGTGGATAGATCTCTGTAACAAATACTTTTTTATACTTAGTAATTTTATTCTTTCTTCTTTAGTATATATGTCACATACAATAATCTACATACTTTAATATGTTTAAACATATATACTGTATTGTATTAACGTACAGCTATGTTTATGTGTTAATTTCACTTCTGACCATAACATACATTATAAAATATGTATTGTTAATAATAAAACAAAATCCATATGTGTCAGTTTTTCAGAGCTATGGTGGCTTTGTTTAATTGGTTTACAAGGGTCTGTACTAAGCAGCAGTTACTATGGAAACCTGAAAAGATTGGAACTTAAATAAACATGTTGCTTAATAGTATGATGCTTTTTCTGATATTCAAAGTGGCAAACCCAGTGTCTAGTAATCAACAGAATCACCTAAATTAAAAACAAAACAAAACCAATTGGAAAAAGATAATCTCTCCCCTCCAAAAAGCAGAAGGACTAAAGGAACAAATGAAAATCAGTTTCATAGAGAGAAATAACCTTGCGCTCTCAGTAGATATAAGCAAATTGCTAACAGTATCACATCAGTTATTTGAACATGTAGTATTTTTCCTCTGAGAAAAGTGGACAGACCTCTTGGAGGAGAGTTGTAATGATGGTACAGTATGGTATGAAGGAAGAAATGCTTTAATGTATCTATATATTCACTAGCAGAGACACTAAAATAGCTTTTATTGTCAGATACTCACTAATGGCACTCCACTCTATGGCTCTATTATCGTTGACATTGAGTATGCAGCTGTTTGATTTCTTCAGTGATTAGCTAAGGCTGAGGTTTAAAAGGGGCTATCTGCTTGAAACACCATCCAGACAGAAAGAAATAGTGATGACAGGTTGCAGTGAATGCATGAAATGATTTGAAGAAGTGACACAGGCTCACTTGGCTGAAGGAGCAGAATGATATTATCACCTGCATGTGTCATCTAGCACACTTTTATGCCTTTCACTACTTTTTTGTGCCTGGACAGCTCTGTTGCAACATGTAAATTGGTGTGCTTTTAAAATAAAACAAAATAAAACTCAAGCAACCTTTACTTCATTCCTCTATCTATCTAGTAAGATTCTGGAGGTTTGAGCTTCCTAAATATTTTAACTTTCTATTGTTCTTGCTTCTTTAGAAATTAATAAATACTATCGCCCATTTTCTCGTATGTAGGACAAACTCTTTTTGAACAGGAAAAAGCCAAAACAAAACCAAACCCAAAAACCTACTTGAATTCTTCTACCTCTAAAAGAAAATGTTAGGGATCCTGCTTTCCTAAGTCATAAATGTCAGAAATCCCCTAGGAAAATTTGGTAGGATTATCTAGCATGTATAAAAAGTTTCCAAAGTCACACGAGGTTGATAATAAGTTCATAAAGAAATTTATCCTTTATAATCCCAGGTACAAGATTCTGTTTCAGAACTGTTCAATTTATAACTCAGTTGATGTAGATCTTCAGTATCATTTGGCAACTGAATTCTTTTTTTCTTTTTCTGATGATACTCTTGTAGCTATTCAATGAGATATCCTTTTTGCTTTGGACCAATGGATTTCTGCCCGGGGCATTGTTTTAATTATTTAGAGTCATTGCGTTATTCTGATCCTTCACCAGAAATGATCTCTCTTTTTCTCCTCTATTATATTATGCCAAATCATTCCAGCTGGGAATGCAAATAGTTTTCCAAAGTTATAAAGAAAACACATTCAGATAAGCAAACAGAAAAGGAAATTTTTATAGCTTATGATTTTGATGTTAGCTCATCGTTTAGATGCAAATAACCCTGGAAAGGCACAATTGATTTTGTGCATAATAGAGTGAGGAATATTACAAAGAGGACTCCTACCCACCAATCTTAATATGGCATTTCAAATTTATAAAGGTGACTCCTTAAAGACTGCCTTGTTTGATAGATGAGGGATGTAGTTTAGGAAAATTTCACCTCTCAATTGTGTATGAAATTAAATTTGCATTCAAATTAATCTCACAGGTATTGAATCCATTATCTGCCATCATTATCCATTTAGCCTTGTAACTTTGACATGAGGAACAGTCCCACTTTGTCATTCAACATTGTTGGGACAAAATCTACAGCTTTGTTCTCCATCAGTATTAAAGTTGAAAGCTGAAGATCATACCCCTTGGCATCCAATTTTATTCTATTTTATACTTTCTTTGTCCTGTAATTTACTATTTCCATACCATTTCATCTAAACAAGCTCGGATTTAAGGTGATAATCTAACAAAAGGTCACAGCAGAAATTGATTTATACACACTGTAGACCTGATTCAGTATACTTAACATGTTTATTATTCTGTCCTATTGTGATTAAAAAACTAACATTTTTTTTGTAAGTTGTAATCCACCTTCAATAGCTCACCATCCGTACACTATTAAATCTTCCTATTTTGTCTATTGTAAGTAGTAAGACGGAGGAAAAATGCATGAAAGCAAAAAGGAAAAAAAGATATTCCTCATAAAACTGGTCCTTTGTCACCTCACAAGACAGTCTCACTTGTGTGCCTTGTTCATGACAACATAAGCCAAATCATTGCAAAAATAACAGCAAGATAATTCCCAGTGCTCATAATTTACTATTTCAGCTAAAGGTGGCAACTTTTTTTGCTTTTACATGTCTTATTCAGACTCTCTGACTCTTAGACTTGGTTTACTTTGTTCTGGTCATAGGATCAAGCTGTCCATCAACACTGTTAAACACTTCTAGTATCAAATGTAGAGGGAAGGATTAGTTTTTTCTCCTGATGCAAATAATACTTTTGAAAACATGAACCGAAGACATCGTATATGTTACTGAATTCCATCTAACAACATAATGTTGTTAGACTGTTACATAATATATTGTTTCTTATTAGAGAGAACATTTCTTAAACAATTGTTCTTGAACACTACTTACATTTGCAAAACTTCTGGCATATGTGTCATCAAAGTAATATTCTTAAGCATTAACTAATGCAGAATTCTAAACTTTATTCTTAAGACGATGAGCTAAAGAATGATGTTGTCAATACTTTCAGCCTATTGCTTTGAATAAGCTCGTAATATCCTTTTACCTGCTCAGCAGAAACAAGGTAAAATTGCATGAATTCATCAGAAATGAAAATTCCTTTTTTTAAAAAAGGAAAAAAAAAGCATTGTTATTTATTAAACTTCTTTTAATTAAAAATCACTTTCTGGTCAGTAAAGATGAAATAGCAGAACTATGGGGACATTTAAACATCTGACAAAAGAGCATCGTCATTATAAATGTTTTACATAAAACAACTCTGTCATCCAATGGAGTGTTTAAAATGATTATAGAAATCAAACATTTTTAGGGTGGACTATGCAAGTGGGACAAAATAAAACAAAATCAAAATTATGAGGGAACAAAACAGTATTTACTTTTCATACATTTTTAACCTAAGTGAAATGAGGAGAGGAGGAGTGGTTTCCATTTTAGGAGGAAAATTGAGTGATAGTTTAGAATCATGATATAAGCCTGCCATGACTGTCTGAATATTGAATTTAACAGAAAATGTAATTATAAAAACTAAACCAAAATATGTTTACAGATACTTTTTCAAAAGCACTGAAAATAGGAAGAATTTTTGCAAATAGCTTGTGCAGAAGATAGATAGAATTAACTTCTGCAGAATGCAAGTTAAATTTCAAATATCTTAACCAGCACAAAGGAGGCTTGATTAAAAAAAGACTACTACTTTGAGAGACTTAAACTACTAATTAAATAATTTTTCAAAAGAAAAGGAAAAAAAATCTTGAGGAGAAAAGAAATGTATATTTGTAGCATAGCAAGAAAAAACACTGAACCAACCCATCCAATTTCCATATAGTCAGAAAATAAATATAAAAAGTTTTAATGAACCAAACCCTGTATGAAAGCTGGAGTTCAACTGAGAGTTGTTCATTTAAGATATTTTTTTCATACTTTTCAAATGATCAATGGAACTTTTATATCACAAACTTTCATGAGTATCCATTCATACAGAAAGTTTCCAGCCATACTATTTTGAAGGCAAAATGTGAAATATTTTACTGGAAAATATTGTAAGTTCCAATCCAAAACTACAGGGGTTGTACAGAAAGCCAAGAATCCGTTGGAAAAGATCTGTTTCTGTGGTATAGGTTCATAGATGAAATAGTACAGCTGCAGGTCTTCTGGAATAATCTTTTACTAGGCCTGTTGATCTTGTCATGCCTTTATGGATGGGAAATAATTTCTTACAAAAGAAGAGATTTACGGCATTCAATGTGTGGGTAAGCAGGATTGAAGTCCACTCATCTGTATGAAGAAAAATTTAGAAAATAAATATTAGAAATGTTGTTATACCAAATAGATTGTCTAATATTACACCTTACATGCAACATTAAAAATTATGCCACTTACGGAATCCGGTACTCAGTGGAAGACCAAAGTCAACTTGAAGTTATAGTTGTAGATTTTCAAATTTCCATGTTCATGCACTTGCCAAGAATTAAAAGATTATACATCTTGTAAAACAGGTATGACAGAAATTTTTATACCATTAGTAAATACATTTTAAATAATACTATACAGAACATATTATAAAAAACATATTATCAAACCATCTTCTTGAGAATGAACAACAGGAATATTTTGATACTGAGAATTTGTATTCATGTTCATGCTCTCACCAGTTTGAGCAGTGCTTACCTAGAGATGGTTTTAAAATTTCATTTTATTGAAAATTAAGTAATTTTATACTTACTGATTAAACTTTTAAAACAATAATTAAAATATAAAGATGCTGCAGATAAGCCATATTTAAGCATTATGTCTGTATGCAGAATACAATTATGTCTACTTTCAACTTTGCTTTTTAGAAGTTCATGGTAGTTATTTTGCGAGTGTGAAATATGATCTCCCAGCCACACCAACAGTAAGAACTGCTAAAGGCTTTTTGAATATTCACACATGCACTCTTGGGGTGCCTTTAGAGATATGTATTTGCAACCAAAACCTCAAAATATTTATAAGCAAACAAGTAAAATTTAATTCCTACACAGAATGCAAGTGAGTATGGCTGAGTCCACACTAAAGCTCACTCATATACACCAAGTTGCAGTGGTACAGACCAGACATTTAATCCCCAGCACAATTCTTGCATTTTTTTCTTCATAAATGGACTCAGCAAGGACTCCCTAGGTCAGGGACATTTACAGAGAAATTTCAACACAGCAACGACCTAATGAGTCTCTGTATTTTACAGATAAGAAATATGAAAGTACCATGTCTAATTTTGTTTGTGACATTTTAATCATTAGATTTATTCATACAGTTTCTAATTTTTATTTTGTTGTAGTTTTCAATACCACAAGGGTAAGCAACTATATTTATTCTGTTAGCTGCTTATCCTTCCTTACAATTCTTCTTTCTGTTCTCTCACATTTATTTTAACACTCAGTTAATCCTTAAGTTTTAATAAGTCATTGCTTAATTCAATGTCCTAGAAGGGGTCAGCTTGCCTATCTTCCTTCAGCAAAGGCTAAAAGCAATATTATTATTATACAAATACATAACGGAAATAAACTGCAAGGGAAAAGAGTGTTAATGTTGCTGAAAGACTAAAGGAGACTGAAGAATAATTAACATGAACTGAAATGGAAATGAAAAGTTTTGAATCATATGTTTGAAAGCAATGAACCCTGCCAGGAGTCATAAAATTTTAAAATAAAACAAAACCAAGAAAACCATAGAAAAATCTTAAATAACATTTATATGAAGCTTCATCATCCTATGAAAGGGACCAACCTAGTTTTCCGTGACAGTAAAGGACCAGAGTTGAGGATCCTAAAGGATTTTTATAATTCTTTGCTTTTCTGAAATACAATGTGCAATTGTATTTCAAAGTGGAATACAACTCATACTAATGCAAAATGGAAGAGTGACCAAACACTGAGCACCTCACAAACATGGGACTTCTCTCCCCTAGAAGGTATCTTCTATGGCTGCTTACCTCTATGCAATAAAAGTGTCTAAATCACATACTTTGAGTCTGTTAAATTACTCAAAATAGGAACAGTTAGCGAGAATAAAACATGAGATTTGCTGTGGGAAGATCCAAAAGAGCTGACTTACTGATTCATCTCTCCTCTACAGTGCACATAAAATTTTAAGTGCCTGTGTAGAGTACGGCGAGAAGTAAGCCATTGGAATGATTGTTCTCCAAGATGTCTTTAGGGATAACAAAGAAAAATCAGAGAAAAATGCTGAAGGCAAGGACATTCTTTCAATCACTCTAACTTCTAGTACTTTTATGTCTCTGCTGAGAGAGGATTCACAGCTCTGAATCCTCTGAAGTAGACGTCTAAGCTGTTCCTTTTATGAACTAAACTGTCTCCATTTTTCCAGGGCCTCTGACCTAAAAGTGAGAGAGATGTACTCTGGGATTCAGTTACTTCAATATAAGCATCTTTTGCAGTTTGAGTTACCTCACCAGCTCTTCAGCTATTTCTCCAGAAAGGCATGCATCTCCTATAAAGCTTGTGACATACCTGACAGGGGTATGTGAATAGCTCAGATAGCCTGCAGCATCTCCCAAGAGCTCCAGAGCCCATGGGCAAGGGGTAGATGGACGCTCCAGGGAAGGCTGATAAGGGACTTTACATTTTATTAGTGCCCTCAGAGGGTACTAGTTGAGGTCCTCTGTGTACATGGGGACAGACAGAGACTCTACACTGTCTTTCCTGTAGCCGTGCCCATATGCACAATGAAATCAGGTTGGGTTAGACTACCAGTGGAGGCTTTGGAGTTCCACTACATTCAGTGGAGGAAGAGAGAATTAAACTCTACTTCTAGAACAGTTTGGGAAGAGAAAAGATGAGATAATTGTTTTAGAATGGACAGAAGCTTCTCCAAGCCAGGCAATTCTGCTTTCACATTTCTCAAGTTGACAGATCTGGATCTAATGCATCCAGCTGAAAAGAACATTTTGCTTTTCACATAGTTAAGGAGAATGACAAAGGTGCAGCAACTAACTATGAAGAGATTCCTATCTTTTACCTGTGATTAGCAAGTTATTATCTACATGAATTTGTGAAGTATCAGTATTTTTATTTTGAAGATAGGAATGCAGCAGTTAAGACCAACTTTTCAAACTTAGTAAATTGCCTTTGGCCCATTTGGGCCATTGAAGGTCACATGATGACAGTACTGGGACTGCTGCCTGTGTTTCCTAAATTCCAGTCACGCCCTTCAGTCATTGGTTCATATTTCTTTTTTTTTTTTGTAGTATTTAAATGATCATGTAAGCTGTAGTTTGCCACTTATGCTCACTCTCTTTCCTTTTTTTTAACTCTCTCACAAACACTAACTTTAAAAAGCACATAGTAGTTATACATTTATATATATTTGAATAGATATACTTACAGTAGTTCTTATATTATCAGAAGAGGGAGCTGAAATAAGTTTTACTGCAAGCATTATTTGAGTACTGTAGAGATGGATCTTACCTCACACTGGGAGAATATATTTCCTGAACTTAAGTAGAATGATCATTGACCACAAAATATACAGCCTTTTAGATATAGATACTGTCATAGCTACTATGAAAACTAGTCATTGAGGTAGAATTGCAAAACCAGCAGTAATGACAAGGTAATTTAATTTTTTTTTTGTTGTTTTTTTTTAAATTTAATGATGAACACAGTTGTGGTATTGGAAGTCATGCGTCAAGTGAGTATAGAATTAGCCGGCACTAGCACTTATGTGTTTGCTAAAATATTTGGGATGAGAGGAAGTTCAAATGACAAGGAAGGAACACAGTAAGATTAGTTCTTTCATTTTTTTTCCTCTCTCTTGAGAATGTGAAAAGATAGAGAAGAATAAATGTGTTCAAAAATAGCTCAAAAGAAATATGGCATGAATATTTTTGTACTGAATGAGGCATGACAAGATAATGGAGCTAGAATACTCTCACGCCCAAGATGCACTGTCAACTAGAGCTCATTGTAACTTACAGAATTTCACTTTACTGTGACTGTAGGGAATGTTTGCCTGATCTTATTGAGAACACAGATATCTTTGCAGACAGTACAGTAAAAAACCATCCCTTTTACTGTCAATATATGAAAATACAGATGGGGACTAAAAACCATGAATTTTGTCTACTCTATTATTATCAGAGGGATGGATTTTCAAAGGAAAATAGTATTTACTGGGATTTTTTGTTGATTTCCACAACAGCTGGACATATTAGTATTAAAATGCCTTTAACATTCTAAGAAAATTGGAAGTTTCTTAGTTTTGATCATTTAGTGTCAGGTTTGCACATATCTGGGTTGCTTGTTAATACCACTGTGAACAAGTCCACACATAGGTAGGCAATCACATTTGAAAAGAGCACCAAGAAATTAAGAAAGAACTGACTTTTTAAAGAACGTTCCACAAACCCATAAACCCCAGATTGCATGAGTCTCGCTTGCAAAGACTGTGTACTGGGGAGTGATGGGCTTGTAAAGGTGCTATTAAAGATTGTATAAAGGTTGTAATTTTGATAGATCTGTTAGGGAAGATCAGCCTCTGTACCTGAGAGTAGCCACTGCTACTCTCCAGAACAGCCATTGGACACCATGGTCCATGCTACCACTTACATCTCAGAATTGTGAGAACAACATGATTTTCACTTTTCTTTTGTGTATCAAAAGAACAATAGTATAAAATACTAATGACACAGGAATACCAGGGCTATATTCAGCAGAAGAAAATATTTTTGTTCAGTATGGACCATAAAGGCAAGTACACACAGACACAGAGTCAGAAAAGGTTTAGCTGGTGCATTAGGAATTCTCATTACAATTATAGTGAATAGCCAGGCATGGTATGCAGCAGCAGCACGTTCCTGAAAAGTCTGATGGCTTGTTGGTGAACTTAATCTTCCAGCAACGTTTAAAGAAAGGAATAGAGGATTGGGGAGGCAACACTGATGGAGATTAGACTATAGGTGAAGAGTAAAGTGCAAAGCAAGAGTACTGACTAACACTGAGATGTGGGTACGTGGAAAAGCCAGTACTTTTACTTCTGCTACAGAGCTGCTGGTTAGTTCAAGACCAAAAAAGATCAAAATGGCCTTGAAAATTATACTCAACATTAATAAACTACTCAGATGGTGCTTTACTCATGATGGTGGGTATTTATGCAGTAAAAATGGGTTTTGTTCACATAGAGTATTTCTACATTAATAAAATAAAACATTCAGGGACCATTCTCTTGCTTTGAGACCAAGTGGCATGGAATGGCCTGTGTACAGCTGAACATTCACTGTGCAGATCAAGAAGTCTGCCTCCCCATAGACAATTGCTGACAGTCTCTACCTGGCACATACTTTCTCCAGAGTCATGCCTGGATAATACTCAGAAAAGTTAGCCAACCCAATCTGAAAGTGGGAATGTGATAAAAAATTTACAGTATAAATTACTGTAGGTCACTGGTCAGATACATGCCCTGATCTGTTTTATTAACTAATACAGACATAGGAATGAAAACAGTGTAGTTTAGGACTAGCTTTCCATGGAGATTTGATCTGACAGAATCAAATACATCTGGAATTTACAGTTCATTTAAAATAGATCCAAGCTCCAATCCTGGCTCACTGAAACTGGTGAGCCAATTTCTTTAAGAGGAATGCTATATTCCTTTCTGGTAGTTAGCAAAGGCAGTATAGTTTTTGGTTCTTTCCAATGCTGGGAGTAAATATAGTATTAATTCATAGTCATATGTTGCTGTCTATTTTGAGAATGTAATGCACAACTCTCATTACATTCAGGCAAATCCAGATTTTTCTCTCTGACTAGAGAGTACTATGGTTCACTCTTCAGTATCAAACAGGTTTCCAATACCATATATGACGCAGCTTAGTAAATCAGTATGTTAAGCATTCACAGGGCAAGTTTTCACTTGTTTATTTTTAATTTCGTGACCTTCGTGTGACTGTTAACACTCAGAAAAATGACTCATCCAGCAGCAGACATTCTCCTGAATTAGAACCAGGCAAGAGTCTGCAATCGCTCAGTACAGTGCAAAACCCCTGACTGTTTTGCTTCCTTCCTAGAAGGGCCTCATCTGTAGCAAACCTGGCCAATTCCACATATCCCCAGTGGGAGCAATTAAGACATTACATCATCAAAGTCTGACATCTTTGGAACTGAGTTTAATGGGATGTTACTAAGCTCCCAAATCTTCTTGAAAGAGTTTTGTGGCATACAGAACATTAGTCTATATTTGGCTGTTTGCTACTCAGCAGCTGCAGCTGTTTGCTATGGTGTTCATTACTGTCAGTTCTGATTCCTCTTTTCACATTCATCACATTGTCTGTGAGTGTCTACCAATCTTGACCTCACAGAGAGCAAATTAGTATTCCGGTTGTCTAAGTTATCCAGGTGATGAACAGTAAAATACTAATCCTGTAGATCTGACAAGCCTTCTCCAGTGTGACCCTCAGGACTACATGATTGAAAGTACAGCATGACTTAGAACAGTAAACTCTGGAATGCAAGTATTGCATAAATGATGAAAAGCATGGATTATGACCATGCTTTAGGTGATGCAGTATCATCTTTACATAGTTACAGCTTGTTGTAAATATCAGTAACGGATTATTTGCTATTCCCAGCTGAAATTGCACTGCATCGTTATTATGAATGAGGGAAAATCTAATAACTCCAGGTCACAAAATCTGCCTTGGATCTTAAACAGTAAAGCAGTTTTAATAGTCGCCACATTATAATATACACAGGCAGGATGTAGAGTTTTTCTATGATAGTAGTATGCTAAAGGAAAAGCATTCACAATGGTCTTTTGCTGGAGAAGTTTTTATCAGGTACCAAAAAAAAAAAAAAATCCAAATATAGCAGTGACAATCCCATAGCTACAGTTGCTGCTCTTTAATACTTCTTGAACAATGAAGTAAATGTTTAAAATAAAAGATTCTGTCCAGTTCCTTTGCAGGCATGAAAGATAGGAGCATCACTCGACAGGTAATTTTTCTTTAAAGGTTATGAAGACATAATGTTTGTTCATATCCAAGGAAATTCAGAGAGATGACACAGGGTCAGATAAGTCATGGTACAAATTGACCAAAACATTCAAAAATTGTCCAAATGGTTTATGTTTTGCTGACAGCTAAGCTCTACTATCCACTCCAAACAACTCAACAAGATGTAAATAAAAAAAGAGTTTAAACCTCTTTATCTTGTTGATCATGTTGAAAACAAGTAAGACCCCTGACAGTGGCTGTGCTCCTAGTATGGGAGGAGGAAGAATGGTTTCCAAGGGTGGATACGAGGTGACGGGTCAGTATATAATGACAGTCATTTCAAAATGTAACATTTCATAGCAAATATGAGCAGAGATACTTTAAAAAACAATGTCATATTACATTTAAGGAGGACTTGTTATGATGCTTTGGAAACAGAAATGCTATGTGAAATAATTTAAAGGAAACTCAGAATTTTAGCAGGTGGGAGTTTGATTTTGTCTTCAGAACTAGAAGAGCAGAAGTTATAAGAACATAGATATGACCAACACAAACAAGAATAAAAGTGTATTTTGAAAGGAACTTGCCAACGAAAGTGGCAAATAGCAGATACCTGTTCATATTATTTAATATACTAGCAATATGCAGATTTCTCTTCTGTGAACTCATTCAGTTTCACTGTGCTTTGTGTGAGCCCTTGCCATCCTCTACACCTTCCATCAAGGAGCTCCATGGTTTCTTGATATAGCAAGGACCATTTTTCTTTGATTCTCACTAAATTCATCTGATGCTTCCTAGGTCTCATACAAAAACAGTGAACAATCAAGCGCAAACCACCCTTCTCATGTCGTTCATGATTATATAGACTTCTGTTGTATCTGTTGTACTTTTACTAGCAGGTCATAAATACATCTAATCTATCTCCACCTAAAGTACCCCTTTTCCTAAATTCCAAAAAAGCATACTACCCTGTGTATTCATACTCTTTGCAGGAGTAATAGCATGTCTTTGATCCTCTTCATTACCTGGCCATGAACTTATTTTCATTCTTTCCCCATTCAGCCACATGTTACTATTCAATAATAGGCGTATTAGAATAAGTAGACCTTATGTCTAAAATCCTGGTCTCAGTGCAAGTGAAATTCTCAGTAGACTTCCTTCAATGAAGCTTTTTAACTGAATGGACAGAGCTGTCATCAATGAAAATGTTTGACACAGCTTCATCTAACAGTGATTCAAGATTTATTGTTAGTATAAGGTAAATCAGAGCTGAATTTTAGCAGCACTTAATGATTAACAGATTTAAGATCTAGCAGCTGATGTAACAAAGTAGAACAGCGACTTGATTACAGATTTGAGAATGACAAGATTCACTGTAACTTACCACAAGGGACCTTAACTCAAAATATGTATATATATATAAACACAAAACATACAGACACACATACAAACAGAAATACATGGATCCAGTGAAATATGCCCACTCTCATCAAAGTAAATGCCTAAAGCCAAACACCTAAGTAAGCAGAGAGATGGGAGAAAGAGGCCAATTTGTAGTCGTAATTTCCCTCTTTGAGTTTAGAGTAAATACTCACAATGCATTGACATTACTCAGCAGGCAGCTGTTGAGTCTTAAGGAGATGGTCCTCGCCCAGGCCTTGTGTCAACCTTGTCAGCAGAAGATACTGAGGCATCCCAACTCAGAGGAGATGCTGGATGCACCCCACTGAGATCCAGGATAGCTCAAGTGTGTCTCATTTTAGATTGCTATGTGTAGGGTCTGAAACAACTGACTTTTGTCAGGTACTTTTTCCATTTTGGCCTAACTCAAGTGATGTAATGTGTCCATTTGCACATGTCCAGAACTTGGTGGATCTTGGGGTCCTGGTATCCCATCTTTGGGCCATGATCCAAGTGTACCATGTTGTAAGAAGGTTGAACACAATAAGGAGGGAGGAGGAGCCAGGTGCAGAGAGAGCACCTCAGAATTCTGGTTCACTGCAGGAGTTATTGTTCCCAGAGGTCAGGGGAGGCAGGAGCCAGGAGTGTTAAGAGTGGGCCTTAACACTCTGGTACACTGCCTGTCACAATTAGTATTTAACTTTTCCAGTGGATTGCTGCATAACCCAGAGAGGGGAGTCACAAGCCTGTACCGAGTGGCCCATGAGAAGGGGGGAATTGCACCGCCACAGATTAGATTTTGAAGTGTTTGGAGAAGGAGATTCATTGCTGTTTTGTATGCCAGTGGTGTCCTGGGGTGGATTAAGAAGAGGGTGGCCAGCAGGTCAATGGATGATCTCCTCTCCCTCTACTCTGTCCCAGTGAGGCTATATCTGACATACTGTGTCCAGTGCTGGGCCTGCCAGTTCAAGCAAGCAAGTGTTGAACCTGGAAAAGGTTCAACACAGGACTGTGAAGGTAATTAGGGGACTGGAGCATCTATCTTAGAGGAAAGGCTGAGAGACCTGGGTCTGTTTAGCCTGGAGAGGAGAAGACTGAGAGGGGATCTTATGAGTGCTTATCAATAGCTAAAGGGTGACAAGAAGATGGGGCCAGACTCTTCTCAGTGGGGTCTAATGATGGACAATGGGCAACAGGCACAAACTGGAACACAGGAAGTTCCCCCTAAAGATGAGGAAAAACTTCCTTACTTTGAGGGTGACAGAGACTTTCAACCCACCTGGATGTGACCCTGTGCCATCTTCTCTAAGCAAACCTGCTTTAGCAGAGGGGTTGGGCTAGTTGATGTCCAGAGGTCCTTTCCAACCCCTACCATTCTGTGATTCTGTAATATATCCTAAGAAAGCTGAAGAAATGGAAAGAAGTTTCATTCGGTGTTATGATTTATTTTTCAAAAGAAGTCCAATAGCTCATTTTTATTTCAGTAAACAAAGAATACAAGAATTTAATTCAGCCACTCTGAAAAAAAAAAGTTGTCACTTTAAATACTCTATTGTTAAGAATTATAAAAGAAATACTTCAGTATTAAGTGAAGTCTTGAAACTTGATAAAAAGTTGGATAACAATGTGTGAACTGGGAGATGTATTAGTGTTTTCACCGTCTTCTACAAGGAACAGGTCTACTTCAGAATGCAGTTCATGATCATAGTGCCATTTATTACCTCTAAGGTAGTGGTGGAAAGAGCATTTTCTCTGTGGAAGATGAAGAAACTTGTTAACTAATAATTCTGTTAAAGGCCAGTTTAAAATTAATTTGGAGTCACACAAATTGATTAAAAAATAGCTCAATTGAAATGCATTAAAACTGGTAATAAATACAATTTAAATAAATGTATTCATGTATATAACTGAATGTAAACTTAACATCAGAAATGCATAGAAGAAAAAAGAGTACTTGACACAAAGAGGAAAGATTTATTAAATGCACTTAAATTACAGCATTTTCCTTGTTTTATCAGTTTTACGTTAGGTAAGCTTGCCCTCAGCTAAGGGAAGTCAAAGTAATGGATAAAAATAGTAAAATATTGTAAAATGGGAGTTAAAAACATTGTTATAGACTCAAAGATTGACTGGAAAATTAACTAAGATACATGGTCTGTAAGGAGTCCTCAGGCCTGAGATCCTTGGGATAAAGAGGAGTGCAGTTACTACATTGCCGTCCATCAGGACAGTGCTTTCTCTAGTGTAATGTGTTTGTGGAAGTCAGAGAACTGATGGAAAAGTGACAATACGAAAATGCTAATCATAACAAAGTTTTGTTCATTTTTTTTCTTCAGTTTTTGAGAAAAAGCAGGGAGAAACCTGGCACTGATACTAGAAGCTACTTGACATAAGGTAATGGGCCGTGGGTGCTGTTGATAAAAAAAACAAACCAAACCAAAAAAAAAAACCCCATAATTTCCATATTATAATATTTTATTATGGAGTCTGTGGAAAATAACTAAAGTAGAATTCCTCAGGCTATTTGCTAGGATTGTTTTGAGTGACTAACAAAGTGCAAGGTTAAACTGCAATAATAATAATCATAATAGTAAGATCAGAACTAGAGATACAGAACTGATATAAATGTAAACAAGTATTTCAGATATCCTGTAAGAAAAAGGTGGTGTTTAATTCATTAGTGCTCCATTCTTTGCCAGACACAGCTGCAGAACCGTTGTTAGCTTATATCTCCATTTCTATTTAGTAGAGCTGTGACTGTGTGGTAAAAATTTTAGACTAACCAGTGACATATGAACCTACCAAAGTCACACATGTTCGGTTAGGTTTCCTTCAGCTTATGGTCATCTAGGGAAATAAGCCAGCGTGCCAAGCATCGTGAATTTAATGCTCTGCTACTGCTAAACTACTTCTGTAACTCATGCTAGAGGGATCAGAGGCACTTTATTAACTTCAAAGAAGAGGAGAGGTATAAGGTAAAATTTAAAGTCTGGATTAACAAGAAAACATTTTTTAAAAAATTACTTTTTATAGAATCACAGAATTGCTCAGGTTGGAAGACGTCTCTGGAAGTCAGCAGGTTTAAACCCTGTACTCAAGCAGGGTCACCCAGAGCAGGTTGCCCAGGACTGTGTCCAGTCAGGTTTTGAATCTCTTGAAGAAGTGAGACTCAACAACCTCTTTGGACAATGTGTTTCTAGTGTTAGAACACCTCCACAGTAAAAGAAAAAAAAAGGGGGTTTTTTGTGTGTTCCGATGGAATTTCATGTTTTAACCTGTATCCATTGCCTCGAGTCCCATCAGTGGGCACTACTGTGAAGAGTTTGGCTCCCTTTTACTCATTCCCTACCATTGGGTATTTATATACATTGGTAAGATCTCTCCTGTGATGCCTTTTCTCCAGGCTAATCAGTCCCAGTTCTCTCAGCCTCCCCTCATGCAGCCAATACTCTAGTCCCTTAGTCATCTTTGGGGTTCTTTGCTGGGTTTATTTCTGTATGTCTGTATCTTTCTTTCCTCACTTATATCTTTCTTTATTTCCTGTAGCAAAGCTTTGCTGCCTGGTTCTCCTGCAGAATCCTTCTAGGAAGGATTCATTTCTAATTCTAGGCAGCAGACACACAGTGTAAAGTCAGGAAAATTGTCTGAATAGCCATGGCCAGCTCTTTGCTTGAAGCCTGAAATCAATAATTAAATTTCCCAAACCCTACAGTCACACTCAGAGGAGGCAAGTCTGTGGCAGAGAATCTAAATGAATTCTCTGAGCTCTTCATTGTAGAAGAAAATATTAAGGTTCTCGAGCATGACATTTTTGGGAGATAGTGGCTTAGCAGTGGGGGTAGTTAAGGTGTGATTTAAGAGGATTGGTCTGATATACAAGCTATTAGATATTAGTGTGGAAGCATTGTGGTACAAAAGACTGAACAAACAGAATGCGCTAGGGCTGAAGACAGTTTTGAACATCTCGCTTAAAATTCCTTTCATATCTGAAAACTGGAGAATGGCATATGTGACACTGATCTTATGAAACACCTGTAACTAGAGGCTTGTAGTGGACAGCTGGGTAAATTTGACTTCTATTTGGAAAAAGAAAGGCATCTGCGAAGGAAAATCCTGCTTAAGAAAAATACTGCTTCAGAAAAAACTTGAAGCTCTTTAAAGATGTCAGTGAACATGGATATGGATGATCTGGCTAATAATAGTGTCTTATCATGTACTTTAAGATAAATACACCTAATAGGAAGAATCCAGGAAAAGGGAATATCATAGTTGTGATAACATTGCTTCTACTTTCACTTGCATAGTTATGACACCACTGCTAACCTTTCTACCTACTTTAGATGAAAGGAGTTGCCCCGCCATGTGTCTTTAATCCATGTTTCAGAGGTACTGAAGTTTTTATAATTTAAAAAAGAATTTCAAGAAACAGAAAAGATCTGTGCAGAAATCAGTGAAACCCAAAATATATGGTACTTATTGTGCGACATTATTTTTTATTTGCAAGGAGAGAAAACAGTGTCAAGTAAGTGGGAAGAAATACATAAAGCATTTCCAGCTGAAAATTTTTACTTTTTAATCTTCTTTTTCGGGTACATAGTGAGACATTTTTATCTGAAGCAAAGGAGTTCTAGGTGAAGATGATTTCTTTGCTAGTGACAAATATTCTGGGCACATGGGGTATTCACAGCACAGAGGTGATCAAAAATGATCAAAATAGATAGAGACTGCATAGCTTTTAAAAAGTAAATGTGTCATTACCATGCAAATCCTTGCAATTTTCTTACTTAGTTGAACCACTCAGCCAATTAGACTGGAAGGAAATATATCAGTATTGAAAAATAGTTACACAGTGATTTTGTAAAAACCAGTAATGCAGCATAGAGGCGAAGATACTTGAGAAAGTCAGTGATGCTGAGTATAGATATCCAAACTGTAACAGAAAGACGGATGCAGTTCATTTTCAGAGCATTTAAAAATAATAAGTAGTACAACATCTGCACAGTTAGTAATTAGGTAGTGTGGATATTGCAATAAGGCCCTCTCTTTTCTGCTGTTTTTTACCTTTTTTTTTTTCCTTCAACACAGAAAGATTGTCTGAATAGAGAATGGCTGTTTAAAGAATTATCCTTAACAGATGACTTCAATTCTTGTGCATTTCTAAGGTGGCCTAGGCAAATTCTTTCATCAGCAGTGAATTATTTGAAGAAATCTAGCTAAACATGAATAATATTCAAAACACTTCTACATGTGATTAATTTATATATATATCTGTCTCTAGGAACAGCAGGGCTGAATCTCTATGTTTTCTGCATAGATGGGTAGTATTATTGAAACTGTTATATAGGTTTACTCAAGTTAACGAGACAACTTTGCTGCTTTTAGCAGTCCAAAATTTGAAACTATCTGGTTTACGTTGCTGAAGTTACAAATAGAAATTACAAATATGCTACAGAATATATTTGATCAATCACATTTGTGAAATGCCCTCTCTGTCTGGTGCAACTAATGTGATTACAGGCAGCATACAGCTGAGAATTTACAGAATAAGTACAGGTGGTGCAGTTCTGAAGTCCTCAATGATAATCTAAGATGTATTTAAGCAAAATTAGCTTTAAAAAACCCCCAAAATCTGATAGACATATATATTGTACATTAAATCTCCACAATCTGTCTTTCATCATATGAACTCTGGGAGAATGTGTGTGGCAGAATAAATGCCTAATTTATCCTAAATTATCCCTAAAATAAGTTTGTTTTCTTTAGGTTCTCAAGTTGGTTGTATCCAAGTAAGCACGTTACCATGGTTTAGGCACCTGCGTATAGCACAGGATGTTTGAAGTGTTTGTTTAAGTAGAGTTGTTCATGCATCATGTACATGGAGCTAAATACTGCAAGGTATCTGTGATGAAATTACTCTCACCTAACTGTAGACATCTGCAGTGTAGACAGCTACACCTGAACTGTTTGGGTTCTGCCTACAGTCAGTAAAAAGAAATAGGCCCTTTTAAGGTGCAATTTCATGTGAACTAGTTTAGACATCCACATCAAGGTGAGATAAATTGACTTCCTAAGGTGACTGTTTCATTTCACAGATTACAGAGTTTGCTAGTGAATACATGCTACACTCCTCCACACATCCAGTTTGAGGATGACACAGACGCTTGGCCTCCCAACAGCTAGCACCAAACACACAGGCTAGCTGACAGAGTTAGCTGAGTCCTGTAAGGAGGACATCCAGTGAGCTGATGTAAATATATAAAATAAAATGTTTAATTAATCTCCTTATGCACTTGTAACTCTTAAGAGATGTTAAAAGCATGGCCACCATCTCCAGCAAACCTGAAACAGGAATTCCTCCTGCTCAGCCCCTGGATTCCAGACTGGATGCCCTGAGGTCTCTGCCCGGGCTGAGGTACATAGCTGCTGCTTTCCCATTCACAGGTTCATCCAGTAGAAAAGCTGACCATGTATTCCAGAGACACACATACAGAGGAGAGTGGCATGGCCAGTCACACAGATGGTCACAGAGAAGGCAGTCCATCAACAGCACCTACTTACAGGACTCACACCACACACAAGGACAGACGACCAAGTCCCTTCCCTCTCTTGGGATGGCAGAGACTGAAAGTCACTAGTGCAGGCACATATGTGACGCTTTCCAAGTTCACAAGCACATGCACAGTCATGGGAACCCTGAGTATTGACACAGCCCCTCTATCTGTTCAGTATCTTTTTCCAGACCCTCTTATCCAACCCAGGTCTCCTACCCACTGTCTGATCAGCTTTGTGCTCACTGCAAAGATCACATCCAGTGCCTCCTACTTGGCGGTGAGTCCAGCTAGAATTTGCTAGTGACTACACATCATATCCCTACGCACACCCAGTTTGGGAGTGATACAGACAGTTGCACCCCAGTAGCTGGCATCAGACACATGGGCTGTGGCCCATGGTCCCACTCCACCGGTGCTGAGCCTCTCACTCACTTTTTCTTATTACCCCTCTTTACATTCAAAAGGTCCTTGACCAGATACCCTTAAAAGAGCAGACACTTGCTCTTTCCACACCACTTACAGTAACATTATGATAAGGTAAATTACTTGATTCCACCATATCTTGCACAATGTCATTTTACAAGACTGAGAAAAAAGCAAATAACTTCCTAGCATATTTATACACAGTGATAAAACTTGAAAAACACTGTATTTCACAATGTGCCCATTGCTTCAGATTTGATATGGCTTCTTATTTTTGTATGAGCCTGAGTTTTAGAGCCACTCAACACTTACTAAGGAACTCCCTCTGCAGTACCTGTTCCTCCATGGCAAGAGGACTCAGAGATTTCAACAACATTTTAGAGTATATAGTTTAGATAGGATTATGCTTTGTTTGGGATACATATCATACTAGTAAAAAAATTGACAGAAGCAGTTAGAAATGTGACCTGCAAAAATGCGACCATATCCATTCGATAACCTATTGGAACTATGTTGTTATCAGGAGCTGTGAACCATATGCACTCCAGTACACATTTTCCCCAGTGAGAAGGGGATGTCTTCAACTGCAGTGCTTCTCTTTTTTGCCACAGAGGGAATGGGTCAGTTCCTAACACACACATTGTCAAGAAGAAAGTGGCATACAGAGAAATATACAAGTGTAGAGCGCAGTAATATATAGATTCCTGTGCCTGGAAAATTTAATGGTGGAGTTAAAAAATAATACTCCTACTTCTTTTAGAAACCTGAGTGTGCAAGATTTCATAGAGATTTGTTTAAGACTATTTTAAAGAAGTTATCAAGTCCAGGAATTTTTTTCCCCCTTGTTAACATTGCTGTGCTTGTCTTTTTATGTTTAATCCTTTCTGTGTTTCAAATACTTCATGTTTATTACATACTGAAGGCTGATTAAAGCTGTTCATAGTAAACCATGGGCAGAGTCAATGACCTGTAGTACACTTCAATTCTCTCAGCTGTAATCCATCAGTTCCTATTAACAGTATTTGGATATCTTCTGCATAGGTATGTGGATACATGTCATTGCAGAGTTTGATACTGAAAAAATATTTCAAAGGCAATATATTAAATGCCAGCCAACCACTCCAGAATACTAGCCTTATATTTATTTATTTTGAGGAATTTTTGTGCTAGTTGACATTGGGCTAGCAGATTTTTACTTCACAAAAATCTCTAGTGAATTAATTTGATATAGTTCAGAGCTTGAGGATACTTTCTAGATACAGGAAAGTATCTTAAAAGAAGTAACTAAAGTGAAAACTTAGTGTCCCTACATGTTTTGTAAGGGGAAAATGCTGTTGGAAAATCATAACAGTGTTAAAATGAGAAAATCCCGTGGAAGAAAAAACAAAGCAAACCAAAGAAAACAAACAAATAAATCCAAGGAAACCCATACATAATGTTGTATTGTTAAAATAGGTGTTCTGTTTAAGAGAAAACTAAGTTTTTTCTGTAAAGCTTGAATTCCAAATTCAGCAGACAACTTACTTGATATGAACTTGCTTAAAAATAGCAGAGATCTGAAAGACAGTAAGAGTTTCAGAGAAGCTGATCTAGTTGTTTATTCTTTTACTAATGCTGGAGCCTGAGCCCAGAATACTGTCCTAGTGCAAAGGTCACTAATATGCATGAAGTGACCTTTCTGGAGAGCTGACTTTTATCATATTAATGAGTCACATTTATCATTGTCTTATAGTTATCAGTTCTATGAAAATACATTGTTTAAATCATTAAAACCTCAATCAGACTTTGAACCCAATTAGCTTCTGAGACGAAAAGCTTCACTGAAGCTGGTATAAGCAATATGAGAATGAGTGTCTTTGCATCTAAACGTACACTCGCACTTTGTGTTATTCTTGGATTTTGTTCTTCGCTTTAACTTTTAGTCTTACATTTTGTGAAATTTTAGATTTCCTACTCTGGGCACCTTCCCATTCTCGTCTTTGTGGCCATCACTGTCTACACAACTGTTATCCTGTCAAACTCAGTCTTTGAAGAAGGCAACTAATTAAAGAAAACAGAACAAAGCTGGAATTACATAAGTGGTATTTGTTAGATACCTGTGGATGTTTCAGATTACAAAAAATTATTTAGCTACATGCTTGGATTTCACTGTTTGTTTGGTTTTTTTTTTCCCCAGGAAAGGGAAACTATATACACATAAAGTGAGATTTAGCTCATCTGATTTAGTTATCTTAAAGTCACAGAGGGTCTAGATTCTTTGTAGAAGCCATAAATAAAATAAAAATCTTGAATAAATGAATAAGAAACAATGAATAAAATAAAAAAAAAATGTTTTGAATGTAAATAAACTGTGTCACCAAAAAAAAGATATCTGGCATTAGCTGTGTGTTTCATGGGCAACATAAGTTGCATGAGGCAACCTAAGTTGAGGTAAGACTATGTTGGCTCTGGGACCATTCTTCACCTATCTCTGGCTATGTCTTTCCGCTTTCTCCCTCGTAGTGGCACTATCAGTCCCTGTTCTTTGCTGAATCAGGTCAGTGTTAATTTTTCTGAAAATGAAATCCACACAAGTGCTTGTTCTTCAGCTAAGTCAGTGGGATGACTTAAGATACATATGACTTAACATATAATTACACTGATACGTGTTGAGGCAACAAAATGAATTCTACCCAAAATGTCTTGCTTGATAATGTATAATTAGAAGTAAAATGTATTCCTCTTCAAAATGAATTGTCAAGAGCTGTAGAGAATGCTACAAGAAATTACAATTTATTGTTAGAAAATAATCCAATTAATGCAATTAATGACTAGTATTGAATGTATAGGTTAGCACGGTATTTTCATTGCTTTTACTTTGACAGATGATTTCTATAGATGATTTGCTTGTCAGTCTTGTCCAGATAAAAAAGTACATAAAATAATCAACACTGAATTTTATTTTGTGTTGTAAGGTCAGAATAAACTATGCAGCCACAAATGTGTATTTTAATTTGTAATAGTTAGCCCACACTTTAAATACATCAGTGTAAAAATTCTCATGAGTAGCTACTATTAATAATGTATTCTTTGAAAGCAAGAACATGATTTCTTTATTTTTATACATTTGGGACAATAAAATACTGGAAACTATTAAAACCAAATAATTTCCTCAAATTTGTTTTGTAATGTACATTTAGAGGCAGGAGTACTGTTGAAAGATTGACAACACACTTCACCTTATACAGAGAGAGGTAATTATGCCTAGTCGATTAGACACTAAATCACTGATCTACAAGCAGCTGGTGATGCATAACCATCATTGTAATTTCAGACTGTTGTACCTTTTCTCCTAGTTTTATTTAGCAGTTTTAAAGCAGGATAAGATATTTTTATGGCAGGAAATTCAGTGAACATGTGGAAATTAAAAAAAATGTAGAAGAAATGGTACTATAATTTTAAACTGGGATGATGGTTATGTACCACCAGCTGTTTATAGTTCAGTGATTGAGAATCTAATTGACAAGGAATAATTACTGCCTCTTTAAACAGGCTGAAAAGTGCTTTTACTGTGATGAGGTTGGAGAATGGCCACATGAGAAAGGACCCAAATGTTTAACAGAAATAATTTTGTGTTTTCCTTCTGTTCAATAACTTTAACATTTGAGGCTAAAGTGTGTTCTGGATTGTATCTGCATATCTCCACTGATGTCAGTGGGTTTGTCTTTGCATAATGCAATTTGGAAAAGCTAACTGACTTTGCATGCATAATTGAAGCACAGCACCATTCTTGTGATGTGTTTGCGTGGTGGTTGAACATCCCAATCAAATACAGACCTTATTTGTAACTATGTTTAAACCAAAGAAATTCTGCGTAAGTCAATACAAAGACAGAAGGATCTATGACATTATGTGACGAACTCTTTTCTCTAACTGAAGAGTTTCTGATTGATATTTGACAACAAATCTCTTAAGAAAGTCAGACTACCGTGAAAGGAAAATACCACTGAATCATCTGACAGCACAATTTGAACAGACATTAAAATAGGGTCCTAGGAGCATTTAAATATTTGGCTAGATATGTCATTTGGGAATGACAGGGAAACCAAAGTGAAAAAATTCCTGTGACAGTAAGGAAAAATAACTTAAAGGTAATTTGTCATGCTTGTAGAAAAATGGCATATTTTACAAAGGACGCTACCCACTCCTGCAAAAGATACATATCAGTATTTCATACTGTCTTTGAGTCTACCCTTTGATAAATTTTACAGTGGGAGAAAAGTATAAAAATATTAAATTCATACAAGCTTCATAGAACTGCATGGCAAGATGAGGAGAAAGACAGTGATATTTTTACAGTTTGTCAGAGGTTTCACTTGACAGGCATCCCTGCATGATAGAGAGCCTAATTTCAATTTGGTTTATTTTCGAATTGTTATTTCCAATGTTTTTATCTAATCAGAGAGTAATAATCCCTCTGTTAGCTGGTATATACAGCAGTCAAATATGTGGGCACATTATACATAATTTGCTAGTTCTTTCACTGATAATATCATCATTATTTTTTACTCAGCCTTTAGTCCTTGTTTTGTAAATCTTTTCCATCAAAACTGAATCACTGAAGTTGTCCTTCTATAGCTGAATTTTCTTGGCCTACATTCTTTTTCTTCCCTTTCTTCTCACTGCATTCACTATGGTGCTACATAGAGCGATATTCCTGGTCTTTAATATTCAGCATGTAGCCTCTTACTCCTCTACATAGTTCTGGAACCTTAGGCCGGTTTACCATCAGTCAACTTGATATCTTTTTTGACATCACTGCATTCCAGTTATTTGCTTCCCATTGATTAAGTGCCCAGGATTTTTTTCTCTCTTTGGTTTAGAACATTTCTCAAACACCCAGATTTTTATCAAGTTCAAAACATGTTCTTACTTTCAAAACTGGAGTACAGAATAGATGAATACGTCTGAAATCCTGAAAAACAGCTAGAATGAGAAACTTGCATAACAAAGTTTTCTAAAGTCAAGGTAAAAGTCTACCTTTACCTTTGCAAGGGAAGGTGCTTCCTTGAAGATTAAAGGACATAATAGTATTAATTTCTTCAAGCCATGTAGTTTTCAACTCCAAGTGTAGCATACATACCTGTGAATTTGCTTTCGTTAATATGTACAGCACCATGTCTATATATGCACTTAAACCATATGTAACTATAACAGTATATATGAAAAAATAAGTCCTTACTAAAATAAAACATGATATGAAGTCCTCTTTCTGAGGAAAAGATAAAAGAAAACTAACACATACAAAGTGGTAGTCATGCCATTTTATTATCTAATAGTGAATAACGCATTTAGATGCAAGGTAAGAACCTATACAGGCTTTTTATAATTATCTTATACATTCCTTATAATTATTATAATTGTATCACTGTTTCCAATCTTCAGGGCACAAGATAAATTCTAAATAAGAGGGATCAGTGACCTAATGGTCATGAGCACAAATTCTTTGATGAAGTAGCAATTGTCTTATGTCATCACAATTCAATCACTAAAGGAGTATTAAGAAAAAGGGCTATGTGAGGAAAAGTAATAAAGTCATTGACTCATTATCTAAATAGTTGCATTACCACTTATAAAACTAACATTTTCTGCCAAGAGCTAGATCCCGAGCTGATTTCAGGAGGTCCTTGATACAGCTGAGAAAGGATGATGAATGAAACTCTGGGGTGAGATTGAAAGCTACGTTCCACAGACTTCTTGTCTTCTGAACTATAAAGAGTAGTGCAGATTGAAAGTGTGGTCGTCAATGCAAACTGCTAGATTGGTAAGTACCAGATCTGGTCTTCTGCATAATATCTGGTATTTAATCAAGAATCAGAGAGAATTATGACTCAACTCCATTTTCAAGCTATAGCAATTCAAATTCAATTCTCTTTTTTTTCAGAAGAGTGTTCTAATCACTCAGTTACTAACTAAAAGGAGACCAGTCGTCCTTCCGTCTCTCCATCCAACATCTGTCACAAAATATTGAACCTTTCTCTGTAAGGAATTTCAAAATATTCTCTGTTGTGTATCTCAGGTACCTGGAAGTATAAGACGTGGTTTTCACCCAGGAAGCCTGACCTCGTTGATGAGGAAGAGTTTAAATGCCTTTCTGTGTGCTTAGTGTTTCCATTCACCTGCTTCTGCTTACGAAACAGACCTTGGACAGCTACCACACACTGAGGTAGTGTTTTGGTCAACTTTCAAAGATGTTTTTTCAAATAATGGTTAAAGTCTATCATTGCTGATTTCTACCACTGTTACTGTAATATTTTGCAGTTAACTTCTTAATTCATTAGCTTTTTTTTTTTTGAAAATGAGGCTGCAGGTAGGATATTGTGCAGTTACATATAAAAAAAGATACCTAGACTATTTTTTTTTTTTGTGAAAGAAACCAATTCTCTACTTTCATCCTTGTAAGATATTTCTATTCTTAGATAAAGAGTGATTTGATTTTAATCTGCATTTTTCAGTTAATTGGTATAATTCGTGATTTTAAAATGTTGATTTTCCTTTCATTATACGTTTATAGAGAATAGGTAACTTTTCTGGCTTTCTGTTGCCTTCAAGCTGACAAGACTGAAAGGTCATGCATTGATACAGGATGTTAGCTGTCATATCCTTACTTTGTTACCCCAATGAAGAATCTGGAGAATGATGATTCTGACCCAGTTGCAAGATGCTGATGTTTCTTTAAGACATATTCTACATTATTTGTTTGAGAAATCATTCCTTTTATGTTTGGACAGTCTGTGGTTCACTGCAAAATATATGCATGAAATCAAAGGACCTATCAAAATGAAGACTACCTACTGAGATAAATTTATCAAATATACTCATCTCACACAATGTCTCTTTGAGGTTTTTTCATCCTTTCCCATTTACATTATAAAAAACATCAAGCACACAATATTGTAAGTAAAACCTTTAAAAGGTAATCAGATGAGTATTTCAGAAATCACCATATAAGTTTCTATTCAGAAAACATAATAAAAGTGCATTGGGGAGGAACACTGAAGCTGAAGGGAAAAAAAAGGGGAAGAAGAAAACCCAGAAAAAATAATAATTTTTTTGCCTCCTAAGCCAGAATGAGTATCACAAAAAGATGTACCCTGATTTATACTTCTTTGAATGCAAAACCAGAACCTTCTGAACCCTGCTGGGAGAACACAGAAAGCTATCAAACTGCCTAACCTACTTTGCCACCCATGAGAAAAACATCAGATAGAAGAGGTGCAAAACTGGCTGCCACAGCTGCCATTTTACATTCCCTCAGAAATGATTCAATCTTCGAACTGAGATCCTCATACATCAACAACAATGGTGGTGATCTCTGTCAACCTGTTTTCAACTTCATAGCTTATTAACCTCTGAGAGGACCCCGTCATTTTTGCTCAGATCTACTATCCCTCACATCCCACCCTTTCTAAATGGAAATTGTTTTATGGGTCAATGAAAGGTTTAGTTGTCTAAAACAAATTCTGCATCTAATATAGGAAAGAGCTTTTGACCAGTCATCCTGATGATATTCCTGAAAATCTATTAAAACTCTTTAGCAAGCATACATTTGCCTAAAATTGCAAGTCTGTATACCAAGATTTTCATCAGCGTTGCCAAGGCTAGTTCATATCTGAACTGACTTCAGAAACGTGGTGCGCTTTCTTGAAGAACCTCTGCGAACCTTGTGTAGTAGCAGGTGGAGATCATCTAGTCCAAACCCCTTGAAAATGATTATGGTTTTGAATATCTGCAAGGATGGAGACTCCACAATGTCTTTCAGAAACTCGTTCCAGAGTTTGACTATCCTCATGGTAAAAAAAAGGTGGGGTGGGGGTG
>NW_010414748.1:59423-74984 GCF_000710305.1 Buceros rhinoceros silvestris
TTGCAGAAACTCGTGCCAGAGTTTGACTATCCTGATGGTAAAAAAAAGGGGGGGTGGGGGTGGGGTGGGGGGGGGAGAGTTCTTAGGTTTAAGTGGAATTTCCTGTATTTGAGTTTGTGTCTGTGGCCTCTTGTCCATTTATTGGATACCATTGAGGAAGGTCTGGTTCCATTTTCTTAACTCCTTTCACCCTCTCCATCATGAATTTATATACTTTGAAAGGATGCTCTTAGGTCCTCTCTTCGGCTTTGCCTTTTGGTATGAAGGGAGCGACAATCCCAGCTCTCTCAGACTCTCCTATGATGGATGCTCCAGCCTTTAAATCATCTTCGTGGTCTTTTACTGGACTTAACTCTAGTAAGACCATGTTTTTCCTGTATTGGGGAGCCCAGAATTGGACACAGGACTCCAAACACATCTCACCTGTGCTGAGTAGAGTGGAAAGATCATGTCTGAGTCATCCATTGGGATTTTCAGGGTATTCTCTGAAAAGCTGCTTTTCAGCCAGTTGGGCTCCAGCCCGTACTTTATTCCTCCTCCTCAGGTTCAGGAATTGACATTTCCCTTTGCTGAACTTTGTGAGATTCCTGTTCTGGGTTGAGAGAAATATAGTTTGGTTTGTTTTGACTGACACAGAAGCAAGCCAATTAAAGGGGCTCCAACCCCTGTCTGTGCCATGTGCTGTCAGCCTTCACAGACTGGTAGTTTTTCCTCTATTGTGTTTGTTCTTTTTACTCACATTTTAAGCCCCGCTGCACCAGACCCCTGATCCTTATATATATATATATATACACACCTGTTAATACCTTGTTTGTTTTTTTATACTATACTGTTATCTTGTTATTAAAACCATTTTAGTTTCCTAAATGTAGCTGAGGCCTCGCCTACAATTTCTTCTTATCTCTCCTTGATCCTTTTCTCCTGAAACAGAGAAGGGGTGATTGGAGAGAGAAATTGTCCCATGGTCTCAGTGCCAACCAGTGACAATTCCTTATGCCCATTTCTTCTGCTTGTTGGGGTCCCTCTGAATGGCACACACCTCTGATACACCCATACGGTGTATCGACTATTCCTCCCACTTCTGTCTTGCCTGCAAACTTGCTGAGGGTGCACTCCAGCCCATCATTAAAGTCATTAACGAAGATGTAAATCCAGAATTAGCTCCCATATGAACTCCTAGCGTATACCACTAGTGACTGGTCTCCAGATGGACATCATGATGCTGATTAACAGCCTCTGAATCAGACAGTTCAGTCAGTTTTCAGCCTGCTTCACCTCCTTAGTCCCAGTCTTTGCACTGTGATGGAATGTCACCATGAGATTCACACTTTCACACAGCCTTCTCTCTGTTTTACCAATGCTAGTTTGTCTCTGTTTACATTGCTGAGCTAAAGCCTAATCTTGTGACTGCTGATAGCCTGCTGGAAGGAAATGCTGTGTTGCAGGCAATCAGCAAAAACACTCAAATGTGTTAAATGGAATGCCTCGATGGCTCTGTACATCCCACAGAGAACAGGAAAGAGACAGAGAATCATAGAGAACAGATCAATTCATGGTGAAAATTCATGGTGAAAATATTCAAATGTCATATTCATATTAAACTGAAAGGAATAAGGCAAAGTTAAAGAGATGACAGCTCAAATTTTCAGATAAGAACATAATTAGTGTTCAGGCAAATTTCAGAATGCCATGAAGTCCATAATATTCAGATCACAGAGCTGAATAGACTAGAAGAAGAATCTCTGCATCAGAGCGAGTCTGAAACAGAGGACAAGTGAGGTTGGAGTCAGATTTCCAAACAGAAAAAAAAAAATCATGAAGAGACAGGATAAAATTTTAGGCTTTGTGCACTCTCCAAACAAATGTGCTTTTTGGGGGGTGACAAAAGTAGCTGTGTGTGAAACCTTGGTACGGGTTAAGGGGGTCTTCTTTTGTCTCTGGAGGCCAATGCATGGATGGTCGAGAGTGGTCATTCCACTCTCCCAGGGCAACAGTTATAAATTTATAGTTACTGCCATCTGGTAATTAAGACACACCCTTATATGACCAAAGGACCTAAAGTTGAGTTTGTTGTTGTCTTTATTGCAATGTGAAATTCTGAGCCTGAACAGATTACATGAGATCTCAGGATTTTGTCTGTGCTTCTTTCTTTTTATCTGTTTACCCTGATCACTGGACGCACAGCAGAAGCTGCTGTGTTCTCTCTAAACAAGGCCATCAACTTTCACCATATACTTCCACTACCTGTCTGAAGACTCATGTAGCAAGCTGCTTTCACACAGCACTCGACAATTATGTAAAGTATCAAAGTTCAGCTGTCTATTGCCTTTTAGTATGAACAGATTTCTTAATTTTATAATTATGCAAAACCTGTGCTGGATATCTTTTATAAAAACATGACAATTTTTTTTTGTCCCGTCATCTACATCCTTTTGCTAAGGAAGATGGTTGATTTCATCTCTGAGTAGGTAAATATAAATTTAATAAAATAATAGTAACAAAGTGGTACCGTTTGATAGAAGGAAGGTCCTAATTATACCAGTAGTAGGCTCTCCTAGATAATACATATGAGGATTAATAATAGAAAGTTTGCATATCTGTATCGTGGCATTGAATACTTGCTAATTCTCTCTGGATTTTACAATGTCAGTACATTTTCAACTTCTCATAAATAACTTCTCAAGTTGCAAAGTATATCAGTTATCACCTAAGTATGTATAGCTTTGACGGTTCAAAGTGCCAAATGACTTGCAATGCCTCCAATTGGATCTGGAGAAGCTAATGGTGTTGAACTCAAATGCCAAACTAGAAAAATTAAAATGTGTATCTGTCACCAGTCAAACTTCTGGCACATGGATCTCCATTCAGATGCTGCACAAACCACTATAGCAGACTCTCTGATCTGTCAAGGCATGCCAAAAATCACTGTGACAGAACATTTGGAATACTCCTGCTCTCAATATCCTGAATCAACCAGATTTTGTCCTTGATTTCTTAGACTTTTCATTGAATCATCTTACATATGAAGGCAATGCAGCCATTTGGATCACGAATCTTAGAATCACAGATTGATTTGGAGTGGAAGGGACCTTCAAAGGTCACCTAGTCCAAACGCCTTGCAGTTAGCAGGGACATTTTCAACTAGATCAGGTTGCTCAGAGCCCTGTCCAACCAGCCCTTGAATGTTTCCAGGGATGAGGCATCTACCACCTCTCTGGGCAACCTGTGCCAGTGTTTTACCACACCAAGTAAGAATGATTGTAAATAGGTAATCAGATTAACTTCCCAACACAGTTCAGTTTTTTCCACTTAGGAAGGTCTTCCAAGAAAAGGAATTGATCAAATCATAGATCAATATTCAGTGCAATTATAAAAGCGATCCACAGTTTTTATCCCATTTCAAAGTGATTTTTCTTTCTTTTACAGTCTGAGCTTCTAAATTCATCTGTGCATCAGAGGAAGCCAGTGAAAAGTTGAAAAATAATACCTAAGTCTAGTCACTGAGGGTGGCATTCACTTTGTTTCATTTTAGTTATCTGAAATCTAGATGACTAGGCCTTTACTCAGAATTTTATTATAGGTCGCAGAGAGGGAGAGAAAAAAAAGAGAGATCTAGATATCTAGTCATCCCATTATATTACACGATGGATGGGTTGAGGAGCGGATCCCTGTTGGATGCCATTATATTCTTCTGTTGTCTGTAGAAAAAACCCTAGATACCTTTACCTAGATTCACAGCTTCTAGATGTTAACCATTATCCATGAGAATCCCATTCCCAAAGTCTGTGTGATCCATTCAATCTTACTGTGGCCTTACTTTCAACCTGTCCAGGCCGGCTGCTATCCATGTCCCTATGAGCTTTATTCTTTCCTGTTTCTTTTTCACATATTATGTTCTGTTTATAGAGAGCACTTTTTGCCCTTTTGAAGCTTTATCATGCTATTAAAAAAATACTGAAAGGGCTATTTAATGTCAAATATTGAAAAAAATCCTTAAGGCAGTCACATTTCTTGCACGATTGGCTAGTGACAGTTGCATCATTTTACTACTACTCTCAAAGTTTCATTTGCTTAAAACCATAAATATTTTCACGTACTATGAGAATCTTTCATATTTTGTTGATGGATAGGGCATATCTAAAATACAGTCTAAAATGCCTAAATTCTTACTTTAGATTACTTCAGTCTGGGATGCTACAGATATGTGAACAAGGAATGAAAACTGACAAATTATATCCTAAGATCAGTACTCTAAATGAAAGAAGTAACTGACATTTAAGAAAAAAAAATTAAAAAAGACAACTTTTGTGATTAGAGCCTGAGAGCCTGATAAAAAGATCAAGAAGTATGCCATGGAGATTAGACTAAAAAATTTTAATACCTGGTAAAGAATACTGAATCATCTCTACTTCTCTGACTCAAAAACGAAAGTCATCATGAATTTACAAAAATTGAGCTATTTTGTATTTTTTCCAGTCTGCCATTATTTCCATGAAGTGCATGTATTGAGAAATTGTAAAATTGCTCTTCCAAATAAATGGGAGGAGGAATATCTACAAGATATCAACCATAACGATAGACAGAAAAAGACAATGTTATGTTGCCTTCCAGAAGGGTTTCTGAGAAACAGGAAAGAAGCAAAAATAAAACAAACAAAAAAGTAATGTTTTATTTTGCAAAGGAATACCATTACACGGTAAAATGGAATAATGAACTAGAGTTGTCTGTTTGAGGTCTGAAAGTAAATCAGCTTTCTTGTACACATACAATGTAATAACTAAAGGTTTATGGTACCAACTGACTTAGTACTTTCTCATAAATAACAACCTCCATTCATTATCCTTCTATAAAACTATCATAAAAAGTGTATGTCATTCATGTGTTGCAGCTCCCTCACAAAACCTTTAAGGTTACAATTGAAAAACAATGTTCATAATGTCTAAGATGCAATATGTTGGCAAATGTTTTATATTTAAATATGTTAATTAAAAACAGGTATTTCATTATGAAAGACATTTTATTCAGTTTGAAAGATTGCTAGAATAATGAGAAGCATGCGGCAAATAATTTTGTAAATTATGAAATCATAAATATTCAAGGTTCAGGGTTAATTTCTAGCTGAAGTCAACGGAGTGGCAAGGAAGGCTATGAAATTGTTATAATACATTGACACTAAACTTGTCTTAAGGTATTTTCATTTTTTTAAATTTACAGATACTAATGCAAAATACAAATATCAAAGAAAAAGGGCTTAGTCCTAAACTGTTGGTATAAAAAAGCAACTCAAAGGTGGTGTCTTCTTTTTTACTGTCTTCTGGAACTGTATGGAAAATAATTTCTAAGATACTTCTGTAGTTTCTTGTACAGGGGAATGCTGTCCAGACAGTGTTTTCTCATAATTTAATCAGTTTTAGCTTGTCATAGTTGTACTCATCATCATTATATATATTTGATGTTTTATTCAGCAATAAGACAAAAACATTTCATATAGCTATTATGCTCTCTTATTTTAAACCTAGACATGTAAGTTCAAGTGGAAAGACATTAACTTTTAAACATATTTTTTCTCAACTTTCCAAGAAATATTTTGGGGTCATTCAGGAATCAACTTACTTCACTACAGTTTTTCTTCCATTAATCCATAGAGATTTTATAATTACAATAAAGTCATCTTGGTTTTGTTATTTTAATAATATATTGTCATGTGTGTAAGTAATGTGTCCTCTCTATGCATGAAAATTGACTTTTTTAAAAGTACAAATGTATTAGACATAGAGAAAACAATTGAAATCTTACCTTTTTTTACTATAAAAACATGAAATTAGACTTGGTCTTCATGGCTTTCATTCCCAGAAAATCAAAGCAGACACCGAGACATTGTCCTGGATAAACCAAGTATTTAGTGCAAAAGGAAGGTAATTAGCATAATGCCAGAAGGTAGGTTCAGTTTCTTTACTTGAAATTGGACATATTAAGAATTTGCCATAGTATTTGTAAAATTCAGACTATTTTTAAACATTTTTACTACTCTACTAATCGAGTCACAGCAACGGAGCAATAGCAACAATTTTTGCCCTGTCAATCTACCTATGGAGTCACTAGTCACAAAGGCAAAGAAGAATACCCGAAAAACCTATCACCAGTTTTGCATAACAATGTGGGATTTAAAGAATTAAGATTAGAGTAAGAATTCAACCTAACATTCAACATACCTCACCTCTTTTTAGTATCTGATTGAAATGGAACATAAAAAATCTATTCAGAAATAATTTATTAGAAATATCTCCATTTCAAAAATAAATGTTTGGATGAGAAAAATATTCATAAAGGCACTTGATACCTCTTGGAAGTGTAAAAAGTGCCTTGAAAGTGTACAAAGTGCAAATTAGATCTGTTAGTCTAGATTTTAAATATTTTTTTTTCCAAGGGTATTACAAATTAACACAGATAACATCTATTCCTTTTCCCAAGTCTGTATAAATAAATCTGTAAGGGTAATGAAATTAGGATAATTTACTTCTTAATGCATTAATCCTTAATGCAGGATTTTTTTATATGGCTATTAATTAAAGTAACTGGATACTACAGTCAAAACAAGCAAGAGAGAATTATACCTTGTTTCTTCCACCGTCCTACAAACTTGTCTTCAGTTTCCATGGTTAAAGAAAACATGCTTTAAATACTTTAATTAACAGTTATTTGAGTTCCTAAGTATTCTTTTTAGTTTCGTATTTGTTCTAAAACCCCAAGTGGTACAGCCAACACCTCTTTGTTGGGTTTGATCTGCTTTTCAAACAGCGTCACAAGCTGACGAAAAATGGCTCGGATCAGAGGACACATTATCTTACAATTTTCTGGAGGAAAATTTTAAGAAAGCCCTTGACCTTCAAGGACATCTGAAATTGGGAAACATGACATTCAAAACACTAGAAAAACCACTACAAAACTCTTATTGCTACCCATCGAATTCTTAAATACTGCTTAAAGCAAAAAATGGGAAAACAAATGCATCTCATGTTTTGCTCGGTTGCTGACTTCAAAACCCTTATTCATATATGTCCAGGGTTTGGGGGAGTTTGCTATTACTGCGACTGACATGATAAAGGAAAAACAAGGAAAAAGATTTATGACTTATACAATGGGGTTTCTGGCCAGACATTTTTTTTTTCCAAACCCACATTTTTCTTTGTCTCCCTGTCTTTCTATTTCTTCTGTCACTGTAAGATAATCAAACTGCAGCAAAGATAGCAGCCTAGAAATCTCAGAGTACCTGTCACTAGCCTGAAATCTTGCAGTATCCCTACAGTTCATCCAATTAGGGTTTTTTTTTAGAGCATTTCTGAGACTCTGACCCCTGATATACAAACTCAATTTGCAATAAATGCCTGGAAAACTTGGGATGTTCTTGTGAGTTGAACAACTTCATAAAAATTACTTTGCCACAGCTGTTAGTTATCTGACCCTGTTTCTAGTATGTCATATTCATTTTATATGCCAGAACCAAATCTGAGTCAGATATTTTTTGTCATGGGCTCCATTGCCAGGGCCTGGCACAGTATCTGCTTGGAATTTTTCTGTCATTTGTGTTCTCTCTATATAGAAGTATATATATTTGCACAGAACACTTTCTTTGTTTTCAAAATTAATTCAAAACAGAAAAACAGGTTTTGAAGTTAATTGAAATCCTTCACAGTTTCCCCTGAGCTGACCAGTAAGCTTTATTCTTTAGGGAAATGTTTGCCCAAGCCAACTAGGGAATGCTACAGTAAGTCTGGATGTTTTCATTATATAGCAAATACCATGACGCCAGTAAACACTGTAATTTCCAAATACAATTAAAAACAAATAAACAAACAAATGGTCCAAAAAAAAAAATTAATTTGTACTGACAAAAATTCATTCTGCATTAGACTTTTGCCTGCTTTATATTGCGCAATATTGAATACACAGTTCTTAATGGAAAAAAGCTGTATCTCATCACCCTTTAAAATTTCTTTGAGATTGGAATATTTCCACAAAACTCTTCCAACCATTTATATTTTTAGACAGGAAAAACATCTATTAGAATGTCTCTGGAAAACTCTAGAATAGAGTGATTTATTTTCTGTCTAGACCAGACAGACTTCTTAAAGGAGGGATTAAAACTACCCTCAGAACTGATGAACATTTAAGGAAGATTTAGCCCGTGTGGAAAGAGCGGCTTTTACCTGCGGCAATCTTACAGTATCAGAATTTTTATTTCCCATCATGATACCTTGACATATATTTCTTTCTTGAAATATACAAATATGTACTGCAAATCAGATCAGGAAAATGCAGGAAAATAATGTTGAGAACAGGAATAGAAATTGTTTACTTCACTGAGACACCCATTTCCCAAAGACAGTTATTTTAAAATGAGTTTTAATTATTCATTCTTAAGCAGCCATCCAGTTCCTGAATGTAGCCATAAAATATTCAAAACTTGATATGAGGAATGACAAATGAAAGTCTTTTAAAAGTGCATGTCTAACTCAGAGTTGTTATCAAGAATTTCCTTACTAGACATTCTGAGATACAAGAAATTATATATTTCAGCTATAACAGAATTGTAAGAGGAACCTTAAGTCCTAACAATTTAAATATGAAGTTACTAATTCAATTTCTACCTGAGAACAATTTTCTGTTTTTCACAGAAGACTGTAAATATGTATGTGCCATTCTGAGCAGATATATTTTCCTTTCTTTGCCTATGCCATTACTATATCAGCCTCCAACATCCTTTAGATTTCTGATGATCTTACTTTCTCCCATCTCTAATCTTCTACAAGATTATTGCACTCTGCTGGTGCTGTAGCTCTTGTCGAATGGCACATCGATACAATCATGCATTCCTTTTGTCCAACAGTGTTCAACATTTCTGAGCATGAAAGGAGATGTATTCTGAAATCCAAGTAAATGCCTCGTTGGAAGACTGGATGAGGAATCTGTCTTCAGAGGTATCTTATTGATGCTTTCTTTGTAATCACGAAACAGTTCTTTATTTTTTTCTGATTTAAACACAGAAACAAAACACATCTTTTAATGTTTGTGAAATTTTAAAAAAGGAAGAACCAATACAAGAAGATAGTCCTTGCCACTGGTATTAAGAACAATTTGATCAAAAGCTATAAGATATTTGATTTTCTCTAAAAGCAAACATATCTATGCATCAACAAGAAAATGGGTATCTTTAATCTAGGCTGTTGCTTATGGGGAGGTGGGGGGTGGGGAAACAACAGAGAAACAACATTCTGTTACAAGTTCAGCCATTCCTCTTTTCCTTTTCTTCCAGACATCCATAGACCACTAAACCACATTGATGACTATAATTCATAGGTTCAAATAGAATATTAAATAAACTCAAATATAAATAATATTTTTTATACAAGATGTTAACTACATGTTTATTCATATTATGTATATAAAGTGCTGGAAGCAAAGACTTCCTGACACACAATCAGCTGCCTCTACATGTGTTGATTAGTTCATGGAAGAAGAACAGAAAGTATCTCTTAATTCCTACACTGACCTTTATTGCCTTTTGGTAAAAGACTGATTGTACCAAGGAAAAGTCAAGTGTTAGCACTGATGTGGGCAGTTGGTGACAGAATATTTTAGAAAACGATATTCTTCCTAATACATGTCATTAAATGGAAGAGATACAGGAAAAGTATTTCTTTGCATCTCAGTAGTGAATTTCAAGCTTATTTTAAAGTAAATTAATGCAGGCAAAAAGACATGTCCAAACCCATAAATAATGGATGCTTGCTGTGTCTCATAAATCTATTAATCAGTTAAATTAATTGAAAAAGTAGGCAAGGAAAGTTGGGTAAAGCTTTTTCATCTAATGCTGATCATGTGAAAGGATTTGTTATAGAGAAATGTATCATCATTTTGATTTCTGGATATCACTGTACAGAGCTGAAGTTTTAATACATTGTTAACATTGTTGACAATAAATTTTTATATTAGGATTTCACATTGTTTCACTTGAATAATTTTTAGGAAAATATTCAATGGAATACAAATTTATACACAGCTGCCACTAATATATCAATATTTATTTGAAATGAGATAAACACCTTGTAAAAATCTCCTCTCATTTCTAGAGAATATTTCACATTTTGGCGCAGTGCTCTCTAAGGACTGATTTTTAGTTCACATAACTCTGTATTGGTTTTGCAATAGATATCTACATAGCTATAACCTTCCACTTCTTTGAAACATTGCTTTATGGCCAGAGAAGGACAGACACCCCTTTGTGAACAGTTAATCAGCTTTAATCTGTTATTGTCAAGGCTCTCCTTTTAATTTTTAGTTTTACCTTTTCCCCAAGACATCTGCTTCCTGTTTCTCACTTCTCCTTTGATTTTAAGGCAAACATACAATTCCAATGCAATACTCTTCCTGATATTGTTTCTGATAGCAATAGCATTTTGGATACCAGTAGGCCATCATTCAAGATAATTCTACAAAAATATTAGTAGTAAAAATTATATCAGGTTGATTATGTACTAAACTTTCAAATTATTTTTCTTCCCACTCTATTCCACTGTTTTTTTATTATTATTTCTATTTTTTAATATGTGGAAATATTAAATATTCAGTATATTGGGCCATACCTTTTCCTCTTCATTTATGTGTCTATTCCTGTTTCAGAGCTCCAGGACTCATAGATGTCATCTCTTTGACCACACTAGTCCATTTTATTCACTGTGAACTTCTACCCTTCATACTTAAGCTAAACGTCAAGAGGTGATATTCTAATATCTCTTTGTCTTTGTGAACCAGATGGACTCATTTCAGCGTGAATACCCTTGATAGACTTTTGTTGATTCTTGTAAAAAATTACATATTTTCTGTTTTCTTAGAGAAATAGTCTAATGGACTACAGCTGTGCATTATGTGTCCTCTATGTCTTTAGACCAAGTATTTTGCCTGTGGCACTATCAACCGATATTTCATATCTAAGAAAGCTAGTACAATCTATAAAGTCTTCTAAAACAAGCTATTTTTCCCCCCTGGTTTTGTATCAGAGGAAAACATGCTAATTATCTTTGTGAGTTATCATAAGCAGTTCAGTCAATATAACACTCAGAAAAGAAACTTGGAAGTTAAAACTAATTTTAGTTATAACATTAAACCAGATTAATTTGATTAAAATTCTTCACAGCTTCACTTATACCCTGGACCTTCTTATCTTTCAGCTTTTTCTGGTGCTCTGCTAAACCCAAGCTTTTGGAATTCATTCATTTTAAATTTATTAAAAGAAGTCAGGCTGCTATGCATAATGATCACTGCTTACTGCATGTGAGAAAGACTAAGTTTCAGTATGTTTCTGCTCTTTCAGTAAGACAAAATCCCTTCTGACCTTCTTCCTCCAGATGAGCTGTCTTTTTCTCATGCCTTCTTTGTTGACAAGGGCTGTCATTTAATGCAGTCTGTCACACTGTTCTACAATCCTACAACCTCTTCTTGCACTGAGGTAATTTAACCTCCTGCAATATCCAGTCCTGGAGGTAACCAGCAGCTGCTTGTCACAGAGTCATTAAGAGTCAGTGCCTTTCCAATAATAACCACATTTTCTGAACAGAACAGGATTATTCTGTTTTGATGAATTCTGGATGACTTTATTCATCTTCCCAGGCATCATCTGGTGAAAAACGACATATTACTACAAAACTACATTACTACAAAATGGAGATCCTAACCTATACTGAAGGTTGCTATCATAAGCAAGAGATTATAAATCAAAAAGGAATCCATGGACTGACACATATCCCCAGACCATCATGACTTTATTTTCCTTTTGGTAACCCACATAACATATTGGAAAGTTTTAGGCAGTTGTGTAAATCAGACTTTTTGAAGAGAACATATAGATAAACAACCATACTTCAAAACAGAAGAAAACGACCTCTAAGAAATCTGATTTTTTTCATTTTGTTCAATAATTTGTGCCATAGCACCTTTCACAACCTGGAAATACACTGCTGTTTGACACCTACTCTCTGTAGAAGATTTCTGGAGTAAATAATTTTTAAAACATGGAATTTCCCCATTTTACAGATGAGAAAATTTTCTGGCAAGTTAGAAAACTTTAGTAACAACACAGAATGAATGAAAGACCAAAAAGAATGAAATATGCTGGGAATACTGATACATGGCATATTAGGCATCACTAAAATACATTTACTTAATCCAGGAACTAATTTTTCATTGTAAATGAATTGAAAGGGATCATCTGAGCTAATAAATTAATGTGTTTATACCTCTAGCTATTGGTTTTATTCATGACATTATAGTTTTTAAAGTCTTAGCTATATAGCAGTAGCTCCTGCTGGAGAAGTAGTTTTTGATAATACAGAATATTCATTATACTAATATTTGATACCTCTGTTTTATTTCTGGCATACTTTTTTTCTCACAGTCTATTTATAGAGACATTTTACAAACCAAAAGTCATTTCCACAATGGGCTCCCCAGTTGGTGGAAATATGCAATTATTGTGGAAGCACAATAGTTTCTACCAGATCAGAATCTGGTCCCTTTTGTCTAAAAGCAGTATTCTAAGAAAGGCAAATCAGACACCTTTCAGAAAGAATCAGTCTATTGAAAATAAATGTCTGATGTACCGTGTTTAAAAGATCACTTTTTAAAATTCCTTGCATGTAAAGTACTCTTAACAGTTATATATGTCTCTCAGTTATATAAAACAGAGGATAGTTATGTTTTCTACTTAATTAGCTGGTCAGTCTTTGGGTAGGTATGCCTGACACTGGTGTAATTATAGAATTTTGATACAGCAATGGAGTTTGCTTCACACTGTGGACTTCTATATGCTAAAGAGCAAGACCGTATAAGTAAAACCCTCTTGAAGAAAACATGCATGAAGACTCGACTTTTTTTAAAATATTCCTGCTCAAGAGTGACTTATTTTTAAAAAAAATACCTTTTGTCAAAAAAATTTGGTCTTATTTGCTATTTTCTGTAATGAAAACTAGATTTTGAAATTACCTGTATTTCTGCATAATTTTAATAAACATTTAGAGTTTTTTAAAAGTTATTAAAATTTTTCTTTGCCATTAACTTTTGAAAGATTTACAAGGATAAAGAATCTACCTGAAATAATGTTAATCATGGTTAGAAACTTTCTGTTGACTACCACAGAAGAGGGATAGAGACTAATGTTCTGATTCAAACTTTATAAAAGCCATTAAATGTGTTGCTGAGACTCTAGCAAACCTGGTCAGTCTTTACTAAAATAGTTTTCTCTGAAGGGTGCTTATGCTTCCATTAATCATTTATGTGGACATAGGTAAGTCACTCATGGACATACAGGGAGTAGGTTTTTGATCAAATGTGTTATTGATTTCACTACCATACTGTAACCATATACAACTTAAATCTACTGATATTATTCCAGCTTTCTTATGTAATTATGTAGTTAAAACATTTAGTTATTTCACTAGAAATCAGATATTCAGGTATTTTATATAAGAAAGGGATTATGAAAATGTAGTATGCTTGTATATTACCAAATTTTTTTTCAGGATTCCACAGAAACATGTTTGTTTAAGAAGGGAAGGATTATGATAGGGAAAGTAAAACGTGAAAAGTGTATCTTAGTATGTTTAAATCCTCCCGATACATAGAATTATAATGTATATATTGTAACATAAATGAGATTCACTTGAAACCATACTGACATACTTCTGCATTTAAGTCACTCTAAAACTTTGTTGAAAAGTGTATTTTATGCTATGTTTTTTGTATTTGTTGGAATGTCAGAATTTCTTTACTTTGTTCCTGTGTGGCCTCTTACAAAGTCCTTTTCCGGCAGAGTTCAATTTTACATCAGAACATTTTTCACAAATCAAAGTTCTGTGACAGCTTTTGAGACTTCACATTTAGCTTCTTTGGCAATACACTGAATTGTCCAAACTGTCATACTGTGACAATGACAAGAGGAAACAATCTTTTCCTTTCTGTCTCTTTCTGCAATGTATCTTCCATTGCTTAAGGTCTCTGTGCAATGCAGTGTGAGATACATTCATGCTTTACCCCTCTTATCTGTTCTTTTCATGGAGAAACCATTGTTCTTGTTAGACATTTGCTTCTTTTGGAACATCTTTCTCATGAGAGTGTGATTAAAAGAAAACAACACTAGCCTCTTCTGTGCTTGTCAGTTTAGGGGACTGTCTTATGATCTTTATCTCAGTTCTGCCTGTGCAACATTGCACAGGAGTAGTGAAAACAAGTTTTGTCTGTGTTGTGGCTGTGCTTCTTGCTAACGAGTTTACTTATTCTACCCATTGTTGCTATTGCTATTGCTGATGCTGAAGAGTAACAGAAGTATTAAGTCTATTCAAATAAGGATAAATCTAAATACATGACTGTTTTTCTGCATCTTAATAGATTCCCCCATTTCATCATTAAACTACAGATTTTACTTCATCATTAAAGTACAGACTTACCTAGATCTGAGCTAATGCCACTATTTGCCTCACAAACTGTAAGGTTTAGGAGGTTTTTTAATGGTCTGCAAACGTTCATTGTGATACCTGGATAAGAGGGCCTTGGCAAAATCACCTAACTTGTTTATTTTGCTTCAGGCTATAACAGTGACTCTCTTTAAGCTCAGTTAAAGCTTTACAGGGTGGAAAGAAAACTTCCAGGCAATCTTATTTCCTTGCTTACACCACAGGCAATAAGAAGTGTAAATGGGGCACTCAGCAAATCATCTAGTGAGCATTTAAACTAATTAAAATGTATGAAGACTGTTTGAAGATCTCAATTTATAATTTATATTGCAGTGGAAGTGAAAAATCTTAAGGCTGTTTTTTTGTAAGAGTAGCTCACAGGTCTGATGTGGTAAATTTCCTCTTTATCCAACAGCCGCATGTTTTGTTTTGTTTGTTTTGTCTTTTAGATTATTATCTGAACAGAGACTGAAAATAAATGCTATGTTAGAACTTTGTCCACCCAGAATAGAGATTAAAGATGTGCTTGGAAAATTAAATATTTGGAAACCTTGGAATATTTTCTTAAGAGAGGAGAAAAAGGTCAGAGATAGACTGGAACAAGTGCTTACTTTTTTTGCCCTGAAAACCTACAAACTGGATTAACATACTGCCTATCTTGTCATATGAGGACTCAATGAGATGATATTGAGTAGAACATAATCAACATGGAAACATATCCATAGAAGAATGACAGCTTTTACGCATTTGCTTTTCCTTGATTTCTCCTTTCTTCCTTTTCCTGACTCTATAAATATTTATCTTTTCTAAGAGAAACTATTCTACTTTCTGGAAAAAAAAAAAAAAGACTAACAACAAATTCACTTATTTCAGGGTCCTCAAAGCATTCTCTGGTCTGGAAACACTGGGTGATATGCATATGAGCATCACAGGAGTTATTTATATGCAGAATGATGGAAAGACACTTTGGGAAGGGGAAAAAGAAACAGAAGGGAAGGGAAGGGAAGGGAAGGGAAGGGAAGGGAAGGGAGGGGAAGAAAAGGGAAGAGAGAGGCAG
>NW_010414748.1:75055-85120 GCF_000710305.1 Buceros rhinoceros silvestris
TGGAAAAAAAAAAAAAAAAAGACTAACAACAAATTCACTTATTTCAGGGTCCTCAAAGCATTCTCTGGTCTGGAAACACTGGGTGATATGCATATGAGCATCACAGGAGTTATTTATATGCAGAATGATGGAAAGACACTTTGGGAAGGGGAAAAAGAAACAGAAGGGAAGGGAAGGGAAGGGAAGGGAAAGAAAGAAAGAAAAAGAATGAGGAAGATACTCCATTCTCTTATGGACTAGATATAAGACAATGAGAAGGTTTCCAATGCTTTCATTAAAAAAAAAAAAAGAAATTTTATTTTCTTCATATAAACGGTACAAATATTTGGCATTTCAGGCTTTTTTTCTACAGAATTCCACCAGTTTTCAAGACCTTTCAGGGGAAACAGTCATTTTAGTTTCTCCTGAATATTTGTCCATTGCATGGTTAAGACTAGAAGGATGGCTTCTGAGAAGTGGCTGGGGTTACTAGATTTGTTCATCTCAGAGAAGAGGGGACTGAGGCATAACTGCATTCTTATATTAGGGGAAGACTGTATTGGATATTAGGAAAATGTTCTTCACTGAGAAAGTGTTCAAGCACTGGACAACCTTCCTGGGGAACGGATCATATCCCCAAGCCTATCAGTGTTCATGAAGTGTTTGGACAATGCTCATAGATATATGGTTTAAATTTCATACTGTCCTCTGTAGAATCAGGGGTTGGACTGCATGATGCTTACAGGTCACTTCCAATGCAGATCATGGTGAAATTATATGATGTTTAGCTTAACCTTAGCATTGTCGTGAAGTAGCTTATGCACTTATATGTGTCTGCTTCTAGTCAATGTATATACCTGGAAGGGGCATCCATTCTTGGCTTAGTCTTGTGAACTGTTTTCTAAAGATCCAGATTTTTTTTCCTGTGGAGAGTACTACATCTTTTATTACATTGCAATTCCTATAATTTCTTTTACAGCCACAGAAAGGAAAGTAAAGTCAGTGAGGGGAACTTTCACTCACTGTTACTTCTAGGGATATGAATACACAGTAATTCAGTGTAAAAATGCAAACAGCCCAAATTAGCTGTTGTATTTTCTTTTTGTGTCTGTAGAGATATCTGAACTTTTACATTTGCTTGAGTCAAACATTGAACTTTCAGATGACAACTGCAAAGTACCTAGACCCTTCTAATATCTATCTTCCCAGACTGGTGTATGGACAATATATCTTCACTTATTCTAAGGAAAAATCTGTTTAGAAAATAGATTTGGGTAAATTCTTAAAATATCTCCACTGGAAAATTTCTAGAAGTCACTCAGGAAATCTGTATATCTTGGGTATGTCATGTTGAACTTTACTGAAAAATAAGCTCACTCTTGGTGTTTCTGTACAGCCAGTACTGCTGAGAATCAAAGCTGAGATGCCCAGAAGAAGAAGGGGATTTAAAACTTTTCCCTCTCTCTTTGGAGGCTTTGGTTATTTTTTCCTGTTGTCATATATTCACGTGTCCATATTAGATCAAAGAAAGATGGATCACATTGATATAAAAATGCAGGTTTTCCCCCATTATGTCAACAGTCTGACTGAAGCCAGTAAGTCTGCTGATATCCTGTCATTTCTGTCACTTTCCTGACTTCTCATTACCTTGCTTGCCTTTTAAACTCTCTCAGTTTAATTAAATTACCTCCAAAGCTATTTGCTCTCATTTAGTGTTAAATCACATTAATCCTTTTGCATACAGCTTCCTATCGTGCTATTCCAGAAGCCACCTTTCTCAGATTATTCAAAGCCTCTAATTCACCAATTTTCTGAATGTTGTGCCATCGAACTCAAATGGCAGTGAAGGTACTCTGAGGTATGGTTGCTGCTTAGCTGTTAAGGCATTCGTTTCCATAGAGAACCAGACTAGACAAGCATGCAATTTTAAATACTTTTCTATCATGAGATTTTTATAATATACATGATGTATTTGAATAATTGAAGAAATGTTGATTTTCTGCTTGTTGCAAGTACCTGTCTCTGATGAATTTAAACAGATTTATTGGTACTTTTTTCCATAAGTTACAAAATTATTTTAAAAAAATCTGTTTGTGACTTTTAGACTAACATTACACTTTGATTTTCTGTGCTCCAGATATTTGTACTATTATTTAAAACATTACTTTTAACTTTCATATTTCATAAATCTATTGCTCTCATTTTTCTTTTGCAAAGTAGTTCTTTGCAATTTATGAAATGAAATTTTGTAAACTCTTATGAAATTATTTTATAACAAAAGTTTACAAAAAATGAAATAAAAATAAAACAATACATTGTTCCAAAGCCTGTACTTAAGACCCCAAACTTTGGAACTATACTTGGTCTCTTGTCTTTGATGAATTCTACTCATAAGGAAAACCAATTAACAGCAACAGCATTGATTTTCGATCATCATCCCCACTGTACCACTATTACCATAGACACTAAACTGGGGCTTCTCAGACATTTTTTTTTCCTCCCGTGCAGACATTACTTGATTTGTTGAACAGAAGAAAACTCTTCGTGTGTGCAGGGTGGGGAAGGCATAGGGACATTGAGTTGCTACATATCACTCTGCAGTTCCTTCTCACTTTTCCTCCTGTTTCTTCTAACTCTAGGACCATGTATCAGTTATTAGGAAGGTTGTTAGCATATTAAGATTTCTTTCTTATGTGTTTCAGTTCTTTTATCATTGCCAATTTAAGCATGAAAGTTTTCTCCACAATGATGTCTTCTGATTTCTTTACACTAGCAGTTTAAATGCCTTAAGGTTAGGAGGAAAAAAAATGTCATTTAGGATGAGAGCCTAATAGTTGACAGAAACAAGCATTAGACTAACAGTTTAGTTTGCCAACTGTTCTGGGGAAGGACATAACTGAGCTTTCACCCTGGGAGAAAAATCTAGGCCGGACTAGTGAGAACTGAGGCCACCAGTACAAAAATCTTGCTTATAGAAAGAGCTGTCAGTTATTTAAACAGCTGAAGATCATAATCAGTACTGTTTGTATGTTTATGAGATACTACACTGGGCTCTAAACTACTTTGGTATTTTAAAAAAATGAATCTGTACTTAACTAAATAGAAAAATTTTAAGTGTTCTGTCATCGTTTCTGTACAACTACCTGAAATGATATTGGGGGTCAGTCTCTGCATCCAAGTAACAAACAGGGCAAGAAAAAATGGCTTCAAGTTGCGCCAGGGAGATTTATATTGGATATTAGGAAAAAATTATTCACCAAAAGGGTTGTGAAGCATTGGAACAGGCTGCCCAGGAAATAAATACCCTGAAGGTATTTAAAAGACATGTAGAGGTAACACATAGGAACATGGTTTAGTGGTAGGCTTGGCAGTGCTGGGTTAATGGTCAGACTTAATGATCATAAAGGTTTTTTTCCAACCTAAACAATTTCATGTTTCTATTCTATGAATAATTATCCTTAGAAGGTTAGGTTGAAACAAAGCTCTGGAGATCCAGTAGTCCTACCCCACACCCTGCTCAAAACAAGGGACAACTTCGAAGTTACCTCCAATTTCAGACAATATTGTTCACCATATAAAGCCAACTTCTAACACCTTCATTGGATTTTGGGAATGTCCATCCCAAACAAATGTTCGAGTGCAGCCTCTAACTGTTCCTTCCTGTATGCGGTATGGTTGTCAGGAGTTTATTCCTCTCCAGGTTTCTCTCCAAAGAATCTTTCCACTTTCTTTTTGTTCTCTTTTATATTACAGTGCCTGCATGTTTACCCTTGGTTGCTCATTTAATTTCCTAAGTGACATACGATACTTCATCAAGTGAGTCACATCATCATTTGTTACTCACATTACAATAGTTAATGCATTTTGGCAGGTGCAACCCTTTGGACACATCAATCACTGAATTATGATCTTTATAAGCTTCTTTATTATTCTGTGCATCGTATGCCTTTTCTTGTAATGAATGCAAAATGGTGTGTGACCAAAAAGTAAGCATGCTGAAAAGACTGTTCCTCAGAATTTTAATTCTAATATTCAAAAAGTTTTGAACTTATTTCTTAAGTTCTAAGGGATAGGAAGAAAGCTAAAATTATATTAGCACTTTAAAAACAGATTATAATGATCAAAACCAGAATGACTGATACTGGTGGGTTGACCCCAGCCAGCAAATAAGCACTCACCAGCTGCTTGCTTACTCTTCCCCAGCCGAAGCCCAGAGAGAATTAGAGAGGCAAAAGTGAAAAACCCTTGTGGGTCGAGATATAGTTTAGTAAGTGAAGAGTAGAAAAGAAAAAAAGAAAGTGATACAAAAGCCATCCCTCACCACCTCCCTCCATCAGACTGATGCCCCGTCAGTCCCCATGCACAAACTACTTTGGAAAAACTACTCCACTACCCAGTTTTATAGCTGAGCATGATGTCATATGGTATGCAATATCTCTTTAGTCATTTCAGATCATCTGCCCTGGCTGTATCCCCTCCAAGCCTATTCACTTGCAGGAGGAGAGCAAGAAATAGAGAAAGTCTTGATGCTGTGCAAGTATTGTTCAGCAATAGTTAAGACATTAGTGTGTAATTACCTCAGATCTGAAAAACAACATCAAATGGGCTCTTTGAAGAAAATTAACTCTGTCCCAAGCAGACCCAGTATTCTATCAATACGAAATAATAAAACTTAAGCTGGTCAATATGGTCCTATCAGACATAATAAGTACATTTGGGAAAGTGTCTCAGAACATAACACATTCCTTTCTCACATAAATATCAGGTACCCTTAGGATGAAATACGGCTAACTAAAGAAGGACATTGACAAAGACCTATACATAACAAGCAAAAAGCGTATTTTAATACAGCCAGATAACTATAAAGTCACACAATAGGGAACACAAACATTAATGAATGATCAATCCACAGCAGATTACTTAGCCAAAAGAGAGCAACTAATTTGAGCCATATATCAAATAGGGCTTAAGTAATCCTTCTCTATTTAAAAAGGTGAAAATGAAGCAAGCAATTATTTCATATGGTCAATGATGTGGATTACCACAGTCCAGGAAAGGGATGGATACAACGGAATAGGTTCAAAGAAGAGATACAGGATGCTTAAAAATTGGAAAATATGTCTGAAGCTCTGAAGAGTTCATCTTATTTTTTTAACCTTATTGTACAGAAAGTATAGGGAAGTTCTGATTGTGGATTAGAGCTGCCTGAAATATTGTGAGTAACAGTGTGTATGTAAGAGCAGATAGGAAAACAGAACTTGCATCAAATATCAGAAATGATTTTTTTTGTTATCAACATCTTGAAATCTCAATTCTGAAATGATCTTCTGCATAGAATTTGCAAATGGACAACATTTTATCCAATTCAGACCTGGTTTGGGACTAAAAGAAGTGATGACTAAAGAATCTTACTGTGGAATTTACAAGACTGCAAGCAAATATTTGTATTCAATATGGCGTACTAGCACAGGCATAATGATGTGGAGGCTAAGCCACAATCAATGTTGGGTGCAGTCCTGAACCATATACTACAATAATACACCTAAATGTTTCATGTGTTTGGGGAGCAAAATATTTGGTTAGCCGTGAGTTCTGCAGTAGAAAATTACTATGATTTCTAGACAATGCTGCTTTTCTAGATACTGTAATTATTTTGAGTAGTCATCCTTTCACAATAAATGATGTATTGGGTCACATTGACACAATATATTTGTCTGCAATCTGTCAACTGAAAAGATAGGTGCGAAGTGAAGGGTTTTTGTAAAATATGGCTTGGCAGGGACCTGGCAGCCAGCTGAGTTTAACTCGCCACAGCCCACCAAGCGGCTTCACCCCTGTATTTGCACTAGTCTGGGCCATGGCTTTGACAGGGCTGAGATTTAAAATCCAATGTAGCCAAGAGTTTCTTCAAATAAAGGAATTATGAGATCAAACACCTTTCAGAGATTTTTCCTTTTTTTTTTTTTGTTTTTGGACTGTAATCCTCAGGATCAGCTGAACAATTATTAAATGATTCTGCTAATTTATATCAAGCTACTGTCTATAAGCAGTTCTTAAATAAGAAACTGGATTTTCTGTCCAACCAGTTTGTAAAATGTTTTTATTTTAATTGTGTGTGTATAATGCAAAACATTAATAATTTCTCACATTATCTCATCTTCCTTTTCTTCTTATCTTTATATTTAGGTATCATTACATACCAATTTTCAGTAGCTATTCTAAACCTCACACTGAAGTTTAAAAGTGGGGAAAGACAAAGTCATTACGTTTTTCTTGAATAAAACTTTGATCAAATTAATTGAAATAGAAATCTTCCTTTTTGATTTATTTTTTTATTCACATAGCTTTGTGCCAATGGCTTGACAGAAACCAATCCTGTACAATTATTCTAATGCTAATGTACTAAGTTTTCTTTTTTAACCTTAGCCTGGATAAAAAACCTCTTTCACTGAATTTCTCAAAAATTATCTTTTATCTTCAACTGTTCTCTGCTTTTCTTCGAGAGTACCTTCACCTACCGTGCTCATGAAGAAGTAATACAGTGCCATTTTTAATTCATTGTCTTAAAGACCCAGAAATCTCTTCACTTGTTCATACTTGTAGCTGTTACCTGAAATAAAAAAAAGAAAAAGAAAAAAGAAAAAAAAGAAAAAAGAAAAATGTAGTAGTTGAAGGTATAGGGATAAATAGTGAAATAAAATGTAATAAGTGAGAAGGTCTCATAGTTTAAATTACACAACTGACAACCTGAGATTTCAGGAACTCTTGCACACTTTCTTTAACAAAACATCAGACTTGAGATTAAAACGATTTTAGATTAGTGTTCAAATAACAGCTACCACCAAAGCAATTATATCAGATATAGTCCAATCCAGTTCTCAGAAATTCATATGTGAAAAGAGAAAACAAGATGCAATTCGAAATTAATTCAAAGATGGTTTTTCAAAACACAGTATTACCTTAACTTTTCTAAATCAATTTATCAGCTCAAAGAGGTTTTGTATTTGTTCCCTCACAAGTTATTTCATGTAGTTGAAAGGGCAAATGGTGGTAAAATATAACAATTTCTCATGCTATTTCTCCCAGATCGTAAAAGCCTCCCTGAATTGTCATCAAGTTACAAACAGCAACACTTAGGCTTTCTTGAAAACAAGTACTATATTAAGAAAGAAGACGATTCAGATTTGCTTTATGGTCACAGATATCTCTTTTAGACATCATAATCTCAAAGTGATGATGTAGCATAAAACATAGACCAAGAAATCAAATTTGTTATCTTGATCCTAAGCACATAATATTGTCTTTTAAACTTATATTTTTGCCTAGGTAGAACATGAATATCTAACCATACTAGGAAAAGGAGTAAAAATAAACTAAAAAAAAAAGGGGGAGCGGGGGGAGTGGGGGAACTCTGTCTGTACACATTTATTCGAACCTGATGTTACTTTATGAGAAGGGACTGTTTTGATTTTTCTGTAGTTTTGATTTTTTGTCTCGTTGTAATGTAAGTGTTCTTTTATTTCCTTTCCCATTTCTTTTAGAGGTATATCTTCCTTTAGTGAACAAAATTAGCTTTGCTTGCTGTATTTTCTCAACTCTGCCAGAAATTATTGAAGCAAGAAATGGGAAACAACCAATACAGATTACCAAGGGCAAGTCATGCCAGATTAACCTACAACAATACAACATCATTTTTCAACACGGGGAGAGCAGTGGATGTTGTTTAACTGCACTTTGGCAAAGCGTTTGACACTGTTTGTCATAGCCTTCTCCTGGAAAAACTAGCAAAATACAGATTGGATGGGTGGATCAGCTCTATAGGTAGAATGCAATTTTCTAACACTGTCTGGTTTTCAAATCAAAAATTTAAATAAGTATAACTTACCTAGAAGGCTATCAGTATATTCAGCAAAACCAGTAATCTTTAAGCATAAGGTCCTCCATTATTTTCTAATTTCTTTTAGCTTTCAACTTCTGTCATAATTCTGGATGTTGAAAAGATCTTTAATTGCTAGCATTAATATAATATCTTTTTCAACATGTCCTAGGATGAACTCTCCAGATATTACTGTAGTATAAATAATAACAGAAAGCACTGGAAAAAACCAAGGAAACATTAGCACTTCATGCTTCTTATTTAGTTAATCTTTAAATAGTTGGTCATTACATATCTTAAATTACCTTACTAATTTCATAAGTTCATCTAACTTTAAGAAACCTCTATTTTGTGCTTTCTTAATTTATATATAACTCATCGATATGTTATTGACAAATAATACTCTAAAACTAAACCAACTTACTTTCAGAGATTCCCAAACTTTGTAGAGTGCATTTGGATCAAAAATTTACAGCTCAAGTTCATCTCTAGTTAGAATGCAGAGATCAGCCCAAATAGATATTTGATGTATTACTTCCTCTGTACCTTTAAATTATTTAAGTAGCACTTGAAAATTGTAGTTCTAAGTTTGTGGATGGTCTGTTTCAGAATGACTTATCAATGTACAGGTGTGACAATATGCAATAGTATTTCCGTGTAGCCACCTTCCTTCCCAATTTCTACCGATTTTTCATCCTGGCAAGAACTGCACATGACATTCATGTTTGTGGATCAATATAAAATGCTCTGAAGCAAATGGCTTCCCTTACTTTTGCATTGTGGCTTCAATCCAGTGAATAATTAGAATGACAGGGCAAAAAAGTGAAAATGACTGAGACTGGATATTTCAAGCAGCTTTGCAGCAGGCTCAAAGTATAAAGGAGAGATTTTCAGAGGAGTGATTCATCATGTGCTTTGGGTAAACCAGTGACTGGAAGAGCAGCTCTTATCCCATACTCTGCTTGCCTGTCTTCCAGATTTCATTCTTCATGTTTTTCCTCTCAAAGCTCTGTCATTTCTTTTCAGTCCTTCTCTGTCATTCATTTTTTTTTTCTAATATTATAATTTTTATTCTGTCGATGATTTCCTTGAAATGCATCTTTTCTTTGCAGGCTTCTCCTAGGTCCTTTAATCGTGGAGGTTTTTTTTCTCTTCTACCCTCTCTTTTTCACTGTTGCCTTGGTACTTTCCTATCCTTCTCCACTCACTCCTTCCTCTGGCATTACACGCACTGCTATTCCTTTTCAGTGTGCCATCTCAGTTTCACCATTTGGACTCTCTACCTACAATAAAGACTCACAATACAGAAAAGGCAGAGAAGGCTCATCACTGATCACTCAGAAAACAAGGAAGAAACATCTTCATGTTGGCACAGCTCAAAGTATGCAGCCAGAAAGCAATTTGCTGCCTCATGTCTCACTGAGCCACTAGAGGAAGGATCCACTTCATACCTTTTGCAAGCTTTGTCTGTCTCCTCCCCTCAACTTGTTCCAACATTAACCTTTTAGAGGTAGCACCTAAAGAGTACTTTGTCATAGCAGTAGATGCTGCGTGTTATAAACTGATGAGATTCTTCAGGTGAGATTAAAGTGTCCACCTAACATAAAAGGTTGTGCTGTTAAACAAAATTGAAGATTGCTAGAAATAAATTTTCAGTTACTTGGCAGTCATCATATATCTGTCATGTTGCAGGGACATGCATTATGTAAATGTAAACATAAACATTATGTTGGAAAGCATGGAGATTACATTTGGTCTATTGAAATCTGACAGGTGCTGAAAAGGTTGGGATTCAGTAGCATCATGGATTAGGACTTGGCCAGCCACTGGGCTAGTGACAGATGCTCTCAGTTAAACCCTTTCCTTTCTCAAAGGGGGAGTGAAAAGGAGTAAAGGAGAGAGACTTGTGGATTGGAAAAGAAAACTAAAACTGCTTTAAAAAAAATAACAATACAATGAAATATATACAAAACCAATACCAAACCCAAGCCCCCTGATGGCAATCATGTCACCATCACCAGTGTTGTTATGGGCAGGCACTGGCGAATTGCCAGACCAGACTCAGAGAGAGACGGCAACCAGGCTCAGGAGCTGGATTCCAGAACCGGATTCAGGAATGCATGGATTGGGATTGAAGGTAGAACAGAGTCCTCCTCAGACACCGGTCATTAAAGAAGGGATGATCCCTCAGCTTTATACTGAATATGACA
>NW_010414749.1:0-9431 GCF_000710305.1 Buceros rhinoceros silvestris
CTAAAAAGGAGATCTTTGCTGACCTGCCACAATATCTCATTTGGTGATCTTGATATTATAATTTCCTTTAACTCCTATATCACTTTTTTTTCCTGATTATGAAGTAGAAGACATCTTTTACAAAGGAAACATTTTTTTTTTCTGCTGTACTGTGGAGACTTTTTTTTAAAAAAACATTATTTTCTTATTGAATTGAGCTGTTGTTAAAGAAATCTGTCAATAAAACTATTTCCCAGTGATTCCTATTGGCTTATTGTGGCAGATGGTCTGTGCTCTGATAGCAATTTCAATCTGGTTTCATCTATTCAAACACTGTGAGGTACCGAAATGAAACTGCCATAATCCAGCTTTACTACTCCTAAAGCTTGAACATGCTATTGATTCTTTCACAGTTATACAAATGATGCAATATACTCAAAGAAACGATTAGTGAATCAGTTTTTCATCAATCATCTCCTCTTACTCAAATTCTGAGGAGTGAAAGAGAAACAGAAGAAATAGAACAATGGAAGGCTCACCAAACCTTCATGTAAAAGCAAGGAGGAAAAAACCTCCAAATCGAAACATCATCATATTCCACATTATCTGATGAAAGCAGTGATGGATATGGAAGGGAAAGGGAGAGACAAGGTCTCTGAGTGTTGTCATCTGTCTGGAAGGTATGAATCCATAGTTAGTTATCCACATAAATCTTTCTGAATTCCTTCTGCCTTGCATGCAGGTTGTACATGGCCTCTCTGTGAATCCATACTGAACACAACATGAAGGATCTTGGCATCTTTTGTAAGAGGATTAAGTTTGACTACTTTGGGCTGGAAGTTTTGGCTATTTGGGTGGGTGGCCACTGGAACAACCCCCCACTTCTCACCCTACTGTGAATGAAGAAACGTATCCAAATACCCTAAGGCAGAAGGCCCTTCAAGGACTGCAGACAGAAGATCTTTCATCTTCTCTTTTAACCTCTCTGTTTTGGTCACAGGGAAAAGCTGCACTTGTTTCTTCCAGCATTTTGTTGATTCCCTTTGAACTGGAGGGATTCCAGAAACTACAGTTCCAGCCTGACAAAGATGTACCTATTGACACTATAAACATACTAAAGGAATGCTACTAATTTTCTGACTTCAGTTAACCAGGAGAGATAAGCATTACATGGTGTCGTTTATCATGACTTGTAAAATCAGTGTCCTTTGGCTCCACTCCATACAGCTGGAGGTAGTTTCACTTGTACCCTGTATGCATATTGTTCTGGCCTTCCAAGCAAGGTATTTGGGCAGGCTTCAAAGCACTGTTGAAGCAAAGTTAGCCAATTACTTAGTTGTTTTCTTTTTCTGCCTTTTGTCTTATGAGGAGCAGCTGAGGGAACTGGGTCTGTTTAGCTAGGAGAAAAGGAGGCTGAGGGAAGACCTTATTGCTCTCTACAGCTGCCTGAAAGGAGGTTGTAGAGACGTGGGAGCTGGTCTCTTCTCCCCTATAACAAGTGACAGGACGAGAGGAAACAGCCTTATGTTGTGCTAGGAGAGATCTAACCTAGATATCAGGAAAAACATCTTTACAGAGAGGATTGTGAAGCATTGGAACAGGCTGTCCAGGGAGGTGGTGGAGTCCCCATCCCTGGAAGTGTTTAAAAGACATGTAGGTGTGGTGCTGAGGGACGTGGTTTAGGGACCCTGGCAGTGCAGGGTGAATGGTTGGACTCAGTGACCTTAAAGGTCTCTTCCAACCAGATGATTCTATGATTTATACCCAGCCAGTGACTGAAGCCATGCATTTTCTTCAAGAGGAGAAAACAAAACAACTATCTGTGGGTCAGGGCAGGGGATAAGGTAGGGCTAAACACACCAGTTAGGGCCACAGGCAAAAGACAGACTAGACTAGAGTAAACAAAATCAACTTAATTCCAAACAACAAAACCACAATCAAAATCACCGATTAAATTACAGTAGGACAGAAAGAAATAACACGAAGATCTTAAATATACCTTCCCCCCACCCCTCCCCTTTTCCCGGGCGCAGCTTCACTGCCTCCCCCCACCCCTACTCAGCACTGGAGGCCGGGAAAACACAGGATGGCGGGGCTCAGTCATTTTTAACCCTCTGCATGATGTTCCAGCTGCTTGCTCTGTGGAAAAAACTCTTCATAGGTTTCCTCCAGCTACGTGGCACCTCCCAGCCCCACAGGAGACAGTCTGGCATGAATGCCTCCAGCCCACGTAGAGGGGACATGTGTGCTCTTGGGCTCAGCTCTGTCATTGGGGTCTCTGTATCCTGTCCATTTCTCCCGCACCAGTGCTGAATGAGTTAGTTAACTTGTCACTCAGCAATCCACTCCTAGCTACCTTGGCGACCCAGTGGCTGGCACTTCCTCTTCCATCTAACCCCCTCCAAAACAATAGAATGCTCCAGAAAATGAAAGGTGTTTCCCCCCTTAAATAGGCTTATTCACAGAGGTGCTGATTGGCACAGCCTGGGATGGGGGATGAAATTGGAGCTGGGGGGCTCACTTCCAAAACCTTGTTACAGGAACCATACTAGAGGCCCCATTCCCTGCTACCAAAGCTCACCAAAATAAAGGCAGCAGCATCCTTCCAAAAAAAAGCCAGAGGTTGGCGTGAAATTGGAGCTGGGTGGCATGTTTTGCAAAGCTTCTTACAAGAGCCATGCTTGCAGCCCCAACCCCTGCTACCAAAACATGCCAAAAAAAAAGCAGCAGCTCCCTTCCCCCGCAGCTGAAAACCACGCCAAATCATAAACCACAACACCCAACTAGGAATCATTAACAATATCTACAATAACACTCAGCAATATAATAAAATCTAGAAATAATTATCAGAGAAAAAAATACTTTAAAAAACTGGGGCATATGGTTTGAAATTCAGCATTCCATAGTGTTTCCATTAATGTCTATATTTCCATAGAAATTGTCTTAATAAAATTTTCTCCAGTCCCTAGCTATGCATACCTATCATAAAATCCTAGGGCTGCTGCAGTCTTCTACTTGAATTATTTCTCAGCATTTTAGTGATCTCTGGAGAAAGAGGATGCACATGTGCTAGCTGATCAGATGATGGTTATGAGCCCTCGATGCAGTACAGCTGTGAAAAAGGCAAATGTTATCCTAGAACATATCAGCTGATGTATCTCAGCAGAAATAGAGATATATTAAAGTACCTTCCACTGGTGCAAACTTTGTTTGCTGCAACAGATTTTGGTTGTCTATAGTCAGTTAAGGACAGAGTGAACTTTCAAAAGCCACGGAAAACTATGAGACAATCCTTAAGTAAATGGAGGATTCTCTTAATCCATCAAAAACAAAGCCAGAAAGGCATTACTCCCTTTAAATAACTAGAAGAAATAAACACAGGGCTGTGAAAGAGAACTATTTGATTTATCAGACTTTTTTGCATTAGACTAAATGTTTTATACTGATGCAAAATAGACTGGAATTGCACAGATGGATGTAAGTGAGCTTTTGGAACAGCCCTCAGGCAGAAGCAGAGACTGGGGGCCAGTCCCTCAAAACCAGGTGTTGGCTCTGTCAGAAATTGATCCAGTTCTAAGGAGCCTTTTTGCTTTTCTGTCTCCGCTATTCTTATAAGCTGTCTAAGCTGTCAAGGTTTTCAATCTCCATCTTTCTTCTAAGTGAAATAGTATTTGTTGACAGCACCTATGCTTATTGGTTTTTTGTTTTGTTTTTTTTTTCTTTTCTTCAAAGAAGCTAACACCATTCTTCATGGCATTAGGCAAACAGATCCCAAACCGATCACTGAAGTGCTCCACTGCTAACCCTGTCCTGCCTGACCTTTTCCAGCACTGATGCCTGGTGTTTCCCCTTCCACCAGCTGATCAACTACCCTATAGTTCTCCTCTCAAACCTCAACTCAACTGGCCTTTTCCAATACGGGTTTATATCAAATCAGATATACTCAAATCCTCCATCCATTTAATGTAATGGGATTATAATCAAACTCAGACAAAAAGACATTTAGAGTTTTACTTGTGCCTAGACATCGCTATTTGTTGTAGTGTGAAAGAAGTGTGACAGGTCAGTGCTGCAAGGGATAACGGGACAAGAAACTAGCTCTGAGGTAAAGCGTGATGGTTTAACACCTGTACAGGCATGGAGACTGAATGCAGGAACTCAGGATAGACTTTCTAGTCTACTCCTCATAAAAAGATAGATACAAGCTGCAAAAATCTTTTGGCAACTCATGAAATAATCTTGAGGTTCAGGTAGGTTTCAAAATTGTTTCTATGCTTAGATTATATCAAAGGCTGGAAATGTCTTGATTCATTTTTATTCTGGCTCAGAGATTCATCATAAGAACCTAAGGAATAGTTGATAAAATTCCCGGGGCATGAGAACAACCCTTTTAAAGGAAAGAATTTTCTGCTTCCAGGGAGATAGAGCTGCATTAAATTTTTGTTCTTTAATCATGCTTACTATCTACAATTACAGGGTTTGCAATCATTAATAGACTGGTTATTTACTGCTGAGCAGGCCCCTAAATGAGGAAATAAACAATGGGGAGCCCTTATATTTCACTAATGATTGGTCGTTTGACCTCCGCAATATTGTGGCCTGGTAATCACCCAGAGTTCTGACTTTTTGCTGGAATATAGTACATCTTCATTTTGCTCAGGAAAAGTGCTCTTTTAATAGCGCTTGGCCTAACACAAAGGCAAAAGCATAAAAAAATTAAAAAGTGGAAATTTCATAAACTTGCATGTATTTCATTTGATCTATGTTGCAATTTAAATAAAAGGAAGTTTAGAGGGAAGGTTTACCTGTTTTTACAGACAATGGAATAAAAAATGATTGCGCAAAAAGATACAATTTCAGAAAAGACTTTTGACTACAGCATGTTGAATTACATTCTCCTCAGGTGACAGTAGTTCAGCATTTGAGAGTGAAGCTCAGATCTGTATCCCTGCTCTAATACGTCCCTGACCAATATGCTTCCAAGAAGAATACTGTGGCCTAGAAGGAAAAACTATATATAGACCAAGGACCAAAGGAAGAAAAAAAAAAAAAAAAAAAAAAAACAAACAAGAAACAAAGCACATATAAGGAAAGGATGAAAGGAATAATAAATAATTTCTGTGGATATAAAAAATAAGAAATCTGAGTTAATATGAATAATCCACTATTGTAATTTATTCTGTGCATTCAAGAAAACAACAAGTATATCTGTGCACTTTGAAATACAATTTTAACTGCCATTGCTTAGCTTTTTAATAATTACATGTCTCCTTTCCTAGTCTTCTTGGTATAGTACTGAAATAAGAATGTTCTTTCAAAGCTGAAAAAACCGTGCTAATCGTGAACCATCAATTTAACATTCATAATTTTTTCCGAAATGTTTTCTTTCTCCTCCACACCACTCATAACATTACTAGTCTATCATTTCACTTTGTTCAGTTATGCAATTGAGTGGAAATCTAATGCCATCAATTTCTCTCCTACCTATGTGGTCTGTCAGTCATTATTCTGTCTCATGTGCTAGGGCTTTTCACAAAACTGCAGGAGTGAGTAGAATGATTAAAAATAACAAAATGCTACAAAATGATAATGATACCAGAAAAATTGGCAGAAGTATTCAAAAGACTTCAGATTTTTTTTTCTTAAATTGATGGTACTTTAGTTTGGTATCATACCCTTTAATATGTAGTATAATTGAGCGTTAAATTCCAAATATAATATCCGTTAGCATAAATAAGTGGCTAGATACGAATTTTTTTTAAAAAAGTTTACTTTCCAAGAGAAAAGAGGTCTGTAAACATCTGGTACTTTATTCTCACAAACGTAAGCTCTTATTCTTCTGTCAGATAAAGAGAAGCCATGACTTGGAGTGATTTTATATAGCCTGGAGAAAGACAGAATAAATAGTGTTGTGTTTGGTGAGGTTGCAGTGATAGTTACTGCTGTGTGGCAGAAATAAGCAAGTTTCTTAGACAAATCATCCCTACTTAAATTATGTATCAGTAGTTAAATTATGCAAATACACTAGTTAACGGTCCCTGTTTAGCAACATTTCTGTAGAAGATATCCCCTTTTGCAAGCAAAACAAATAAATCCATTGATTTACCCAGTGTGACCAGTGTAGCCAGGTCCTTTCAGACATTTTGCAGCTGAAGGGAAGAGGCATCCTCAAATCAAATAGTTGGTCATTTAGCCTGACTTGTTAGAGCCTTCAATTCTGAGTCATCCCCCATCTGTAAACACATGCCAAAAAATAGTGCAGGGGCAGCTCAGGCAGTAGAACATGGTCTGGGTACTTAGGTTTCATTTGTGCTGCAAATCACATAGTGGAATCCAAATATAGCATTGGGGTAAGCAATGGCAGCAGTGAAGGTGCAGCAGCATTGGCTTTGGTGTGTGCAAACGCATGACAAAGTGCATGAAACTCAGAAATGTACTCTGGTTGCTTCAGAGAGCTAAAGCTAATATTGCTGCTGCTATTACTTGGACTAGCTGAGTTTTAACTGTTTTATTATCCCTACTGACATGTAATTATCACAGCTTTATCTAGACACGTAGCTATAACCTAGATGTAGGGCATTCTTGAAGAAACCAGGTATTAAAATTTTCAAGGAAACACGTCATCAGGGGTGAAAACATTTTGGGAAACATGTTCATGCTAACCACAGACCTCATATTACTTTCTCACTTCAGCAGCCTCTTACATTGTTTATTGTATGAACCGTCATACACAGACGCATGTTGAGTCCTTGGTTTGAAACGTATCAATTCCTGATGCTCTTCTCTGCTTATTGTCAAGCTACCTTAGTGACTGCAGTGACACCGGACATGGGTCTTTGGCTCATCTTCCAGCGTGAGGTACAGCGTTCACCTACTTCCAAGCCCCACTGGTATTTTAAGAGAACAGGGCAATGAGCCATTCAGCTCCTTCTCTTCAGCAGTGAACTGGAAAGAGTACTCCTCCCCAGGGAGCTCATGAGCAGCTGAGGTGTAAGCAATGAGCTTCTGCTCCGAAGCATTCGAACCACAGGAATATTGCATCTAATATATATCAGCAATACCTACTTATAATAACCTGCTTTATCTTTAGCTTTTTGCAGCAGAATTTCATGCACTCAGACCACTGACAGGTTTGGGGTTTTTTCCCCTTCACAGTGAAAATTAACTCATTTTTATATAGCTAATTAAGGGCAGCAGCCTCTTCAACTTCTAATTTGTCCTCCTGTACCACTGCTCTGCAGGGTACCACTGAGTACTCACTGCTTTGGAGGGTACTTGTTAAGCACATAACACCTGTTGAAACCATAGACTCCAGACTCTTCCAGGCATGTTAGTGTTAATAACACAATGTGCCTGTATGCTGTCACATTGTTTTTCATGGTAAAAGCAAAATAAAATAGAAAAAAAAAAAGGAGAAATGATCTTTCCCCCAGGAAAAGATATCAAAAAAACATTTCAAGACTTGCAATGCGAACTATTTGAAACTCTCAAGCTTCCTCGGTGCTTTTTTTCTTTCAGTAAAAGCAAAATAAAATAGAAAAAAAAAAAGGAGAAATGATCTTTCCCCCAGGAAAAGATATCAAAAAAACATTTCAAGACTTGCAATGCGAACTATTTGAAACTCTCAAGCTTCCTCGGTGCTTTTTTTCTTTCATATTAAATGGTAGGACAAAAATAAGCAAGCACTTGGGATTTGTTCCATGCAAAATCGCTTCTGAACAAGACAGACCTGATTAAATGAAGTGCAGTTAACTGGAAAAGTCTTCTAGTGTTCACTTTCCAGCTCTTTTCCCACTACTCTTCTAAAGATAGGCATGACCCCAGGAATGGGAGATACCCAGCCAAGTTGCCCACGGTCAGTGTCAGCTCAGGCTTATGAGTACTCATGGGAAGCTTGCCCCTTTCCCACCCCACCCCCCCAGCAAATCTCTAGAAAAGAAAATTATGCAGGAAAAATACTATCAGACTATTTTGAAGTACATACATGCTAAATACATTCTGGAAATTTCAAAATCAAAAGCCATTACTTTGTGCTAACAAAGCAATTATAATGAGGAACCGACATGAATGCTTTGCAACAGTACATCCTGTACCATTGATAAAGTATTTTGCTCCCCATTTTGCTCCTCCATTTCCACATTAAATACATAAATTCATCCCAGACTGACACAAGCAATTTCCATGACTGCGTACATCTAATACGCACATTTCTGTTGTGAATAAACTCATAGAGTTCCTGAGTGAGGTATCATCATCGCTTGCATTCTTCACACAGAGCTTTCAGCACATGTTTTTTGAAAAACAAGTTTTTCCTCACAAATAAGCTTCCTTGTTTATAAACACCGTGAGAAAGAACTTTGAAATGGTGTCTTCAGATACCTTATTTTAATGAGCAAATTAAAATCTCATGATACTTCAACTCTTTTGCTGTCATTGCTGCTGAGAGTATAATATAAGTGTGTTTTATTGACCTTTGTTTCCCCCCCCAGGTAGTTCATTTTTCATGCTAGTCTGAAAAAGCAAAAACGAAACACATTGCAAGTAGTCAGCAAGGACACACAAACCTCGATTTAACAAAAGTCGAGATTTTGCTCCACAAAATCACTTTGTAGAGCATTGTAAGGCTATTCAGCGTCCTGACCTCTGCTCTTTCCTCTCTTACCATTTATCATGGGCTTCTATTTTTGGGCTTGTATTTTTTTACTTACCCATCAGGAGGTAAAGTGTGCAAATATATCCAAAGGTCCTTAAAATGCCACTACAACGTTTTGTATCTCAGATATTCAAGTGTTCATTAAAATAAATTACTAACCTTCAAGTAGCAAAGTGCATGTTGCAAACACAAACCCTTCAAAGAATGTTATATGTAATAATATATCTCTACATACTACCTGAAATGAGAATGAAGACTTTTATGCCAAAAGAGTTTGCTTTTAGTTTCAAAGTGTAAGAGCTGTCAGTGTACTTTCATTTAACGCTTAACTTTAGACATTATATGAATATTTCCTTGGAGAAACCCCCCCCTCCAGGGAACATGTAATCATACACTGGAATCAGTCTGATATTCCTCTGCAAAATCAGCAAGACAACTGATTGCTGGAAACAAATGCATCATCACTATATAGTGAAAAGTCTTTGTGGACCACAAAGAAACTATATTATACTATAAAGTTACAGGTTTCTAATTCCTTTTTCTCTTTGTATTCTATTAAGCGCTCGGCCAGAATATCCAAATAAGTGTTAACGAAGGGCATTTACAACACGCTGTGTTGGTTTTGTGTCTGAAGGGGATGCAGAGAGTTGGTAGCAGGGCAGGATGCTGCTGGCAGGGCCCCTTTAAGGAGCTTTGAGAAGCTCCCCCAGCTCCAAGTCAGACCTTTCTCTGGCCACAGCTGAGTCAATCAGTGCCTCTGCAAGAAACACATTTAAGAGGAGAAAACTTGTCGGGCAAG
>NW_010414750.1:0-1885 GCF_000710305.1 Buceros rhinoceros silvestris
TGTTTTTTAAATACCTTTGAGACACTTGTAAAAATAGCTGTGTCTATTAACGCTTCCTTGGATAGCAGAAATGCAAGTCAGCTGGAGGCAGATTTCATGTTTTACTATTTTTTAGTATTTTTACTAAAAAATTTCAGTATTTAGTATTTTTTTTTAATGCCTGCATGCAGGCATTAAAGTGGAGCCTCGGTTCTTTAAGAGACTTGCGAGGCTTCTGTAAACCCTTTTGACCAAATCACTTCACTAGGTAACCGTGGAAAGGCTCACGCCTTCGAGGGGAAGGGTGTGAGACTTGGGCGTGTTGGTTCTGCCCGTGGAGCTCTACCCAGCTGCAGGGAGGAGCCACATTCGCCTCTCCAGCGGCTGTACCGAGGGTGGTGTGTCTGTTTGTGGGTTGTGTTTGCTGTGACTAGGAGCAGGTGGGTTCCGAACACTGCGAGTGTCAGTAAAGACCTGGCTGACCGGATTACTGCAGCAGCTCCCAGTCCTCTGTCGTTAAACTGCGGAGTCACAAATTACTCTGTGGATGCAGAGAGTCACGGTTTGTTTTGTTAGAACTGGAAGCAGGGATGTAGTTGTGTTCAGTGCTGTCAGACTGTTGGATCTTGGCAAGACGCTGGAAGCCTCCAGCTCCCCCGCGGAAACCCACCGAGCGAGTGGAGCTCTGGCTTCACACCACTGGTTGTGTGCTGGAGAGGCTCCCCCGGGCTGGAGGCGCTGCCGCCTGTCCCGTAGAGATGGGGATGTGCAAAGGAAAGCTGTTCCACGGCCAGGCTTCAAAGGGTTCGATTCCAGCTATTTTTTCTGTAAGAGAATTGTGGTGTAGGATTCAGGTTGATGTGCCATGGCAGAAATGAAACCAGATCCAGCTCGTGCATTTGCTCGAGCTCTCAGACTTGCGAGAATTTGTGAGGAATAAACTGCTACGACCGTAGAGATGGGGATGTGCAAAGGAAAGCTGTTCCACGGCCAGGCTTCAAAGGGTTCGATTCCAGCTATTTTTTCTGTAAGAGAATTGTGGTGTAGGATTCAGGTTGATGTGCCATGGCAGAAATGAAACCAGATCCAGCTCGTGCATTTGCTCGAGCTCTCAGACTTGCGAGAATTTGTGAGGAATAAACTGCTACGACATTTAAAGGATGCAGATCCTAGTGCTTGGAGTTTATAATTTAGAATGGGAGGATTCCTCTGCATTTCAAAGAACTTAAGTTTTTTACTTTGTTAAATCATATAAAAACTTTTTATGCCTATTAGCATCAGGAAACTGAAAAGAGTGAGAATGTTGAACTTGCTTATTTTTTATTTTTAAGATGGAGTTTGGAAAAGTTTTATAATTTGCCCGTATGAAAAAGACTGAGCTTGATTTGTTTTGTTTATGTTCTGTTGAATTTGGTTGTGTCTTATGATCTGTCAGAACGTTGAAGCCATCCGAAGGCGTCTACGTTGATGAACGTGACTACAGAGAAACTTGTCAAAAAATGCGATAGGAGTGGCAGGAAGGGTACAAGGAGACTCCTTGTTCTGTGATTTGAGCCGAGGAGCGCACCGTTAGCGGAACAGTACTCCCCTGGCAGACCGTGTTTCAGCTGTATTCTTAAAACGCTGTTAGGAAGAAAGGGCAGTGTCCCGGTGTTCGGAGGGAACGAATCGCTGTCGTGTTGAGGAGGGAGGTTGGTGCTGGCAGGGCAGGTTGGAACACGCACAGGCTGGAGCAGGGAAGCGCTTTCTGGAAATAAGGGAGAATATGTACAGCCGTCTCTGGCGTGAGAAGGTGGCTCTGGAAGTTGAGAGTTTGCATTTCAGTGATGTGGTGGGTGTGATGGCTCTCAACCCGCTTCAAAGTGCGGCAGCTTCTCTAGTCCCGCCACTGTGCTGACTCTGGCCG
>NW_010414750.1:1991-2400 GCF_000710305.1 Buceros rhinoceros silvestris
CAGAGAGGAAAGAAGTCAAACCCCAAGTACCTACACGGGATGTGGTTTGATGCTTGAGATAAGGGGGCAGGAGAGGGCAGCTCCTGGGTGGCCGGGATGTTGTCCTTCCCAGCGGTGCCCTCTGCACTGCGCTCCTCCGATTTTTACAGCACTTGACCTTGGGGTGTCTGTACTTCACGTGTGTAAACAGGAGCCGGCAGCTGCGTGGGGGAAGCGGTGAAAGAACCGATGGCGGGAGCGCGGTCTGCAGCTGCTTCACAGAGTGAGGTAACAAAGGGCTGGAACCTCACCCTGGGTTTAGTGCCCCCAGTCAGAATCCACACAGCTGACAGCCACAGCAAACCGCTGCCGTTCCCAGTGCCGGCAGAGCTGCTGCCCAGCCCGCCCCTGCCACCAGAGCTGCTGCCCA
>NW_010414750.1:2559-9043 GCF_000710305.1 Buceros rhinoceros silvestris
TGGTACGACAGGCTGCTCTTTGGCCCAGAAACAGCTGGATAAAGTATGACATTGTCTCTCGTCAGAGTCACTTTTCCCCCGAATAAGAAGTAGTAATGCAAAAGAACTCTGAGTGTTCCCGGAGCGCGCTGATCAGCACGTGTTGTGACAGAACTGGGAACGGTACGGTTGGATACTGGTTCTGTTCAAAGAGAGGAGTTCGTCTGAGGAATGGGGATAGCTGCTTTGTTTCTTGGTGTTCCAGGTGTACCAAGGTAGAGAGCTCCGGTGGCGAAGCCCTCGTTTATTGATTTTCCTCGTCTCTCAACCCCAAGTGAGCTGTACCTCAGAGTGGTTCGGTTCGGGTCACCCACCCCGCCCCTGCGCGCGGCCGGCTGGGGCTGTGTGCTGAAGTGACGGCAGAAGGCTGTGCCTAAAGAAAGCTGCACAGCCCGGCTCGGCTGCCGTTTGCTAACTTCCCAGTGATCCACCAGGGAGCTGATGGTCGTGTGTACGTAATGTCTGCACAGCTTGGTCTGCAAGATGCTCTTCGGCTCAGCCAGTGAAGTGGGGAAGAGTCACTTCCTTGGCTGGAAAGACTGGAGCCTTTCATCTGACCCCTCCTCTCCTGCCTTATCTGACTCAGGCTTCCAGCCTTTCCTCCTTCCTGGGAACGGGACTTGCCCTGGCTTGGCTCCGCACGCGGGGAGCCTGAGGAGAGGTTCAAGTGGAGACTGGGAAGACAAGTGGGACGCAGCGGGCAGAAATGTTCTTTCGTGTCCAGAATTGCTGCTGCCAGAGCAGCCCTGTGGGTGGGTTTGGAAGGAATAGGGTTAGTTAGAGGAAAAAGGGGTTGGGCTTACTGGGTGCTGCACTGGTGGTCACTGGAGCTCTCAGCAAAGGAACAGGGTTAGTTAGAGGAAAAAGGGGTTGGGCTTACTGGGTGCTGCACTGGTGGTCACTGGAGCTCTCAGCAGTGGCTGATGAGCTGAACCTTCTCCTCCCACCACCCTCTGCTCATACATGTTCTGTTGCCATATTTGCTCTCCCTGACACGACCATATTGTGTGCAGGTCACTTTACAACCCAGTCATTTGACATTTGAAGGAGAAAATGACTGACAGATGAAAGTAGTTGATTGTCGTTTTAAAGTCCCCCGGCTTAGTTTTTGCTTCAGTCTCAATGGCAGATCGAGCTGTGGGTCACTTAAAATACTTTCTGTGTTGGCAGATACCAGACGAGTTTCAGACCTCGGTACACAGTGGCGTACAAGACGGTGACGGAGCTGGAGTGGAGGTGTTGTCCCGGGTACAGAGGGCAGGACTGCAGAGAAGGCCCAGCAGACAAGCCCAGCATGGCTCGTCGTCACGCCACGCCAACGAAAGCCGTCTTGAAGAAGGGCTTGGGTAACTTCTGTTTGAGTTGTGCTGTGCCCCATCACGCCTGGTCTCTTGTTCTGAGTGGTAGCTGTAAGAACCGTTGTGGTGTCTGTTAAACTCTGCTGCTGGCAGGAACAAAAGCCATAAGGAGGACACTGCCAGGCAGGAAAACAATAGCCAGGCAATACCCATCCTGACGCGGAGGATTTCCTGTGGAATAACGGAGGGGTGGCTGTAGAGCACCGGCTGTAAATGCCAGCCAGCTACTCCTGGGTCAGGAAAACCTTGGTGTGAAGGTTGGGTTCTCTGCAGGAATTCACAAGGGTTTTTGTGATTTCTTCAGCATTCAGCAGCAAAAGATACATTTGAGAGGAACTATTGTTAACGCAACAGCGAACAGGTTCTGATGTAAGGGTTCTAACGCTCCCTAGCAGTCTCACTGCGTTCTGTTTGTTCGGGGACTGGTGCGGGTTTCACAGATCGTGTCCGATGACCTGCCTGGATTCCTGAAAACTCCCAAAAGGGTGAATGGTGTTTGTGTAAGGGGCAGTGGGTTCCTGACAGGGCCTGTGGAAGGGGCTGAAGGGGTCAGCAGGAGTGCTCTCACTGCAGCGTTGTGCCTTTTCTGCATTAACAAAAGATGCTAAACAGACTGCAGGACTTTCCCAGCATCCTGGACACTGGTGTCATGTAGCACTTGGTCAGGTTTCCACTGGGGTTCTGTGTGTAGTGGGGTGGGTCGGGGCTGAACACGTGGTTTCAAACCAGTCCTATACGTTATATACCGGCTTTAAAAATAGGCTTTTAAATATTTTGTTAGCCTGCCTAAAATATTATTTCCAAAAGGTGATGATAGACCACGGCGATACCTTGGAGTAACTTGCACACTGCTTATGTCTAGAGATTGCCTTTCTGCTCGGACCCTAAAAGAACTGTAATTCAGTGCAAAACCAGGCCAGCGTGTACGGAACAGCTGGCTGCCCTGCCTGTCCTGAAGGGTAGGTCTGTGACTTCCTACCCTCTTTGTGATGTCTTCAAGCTGAAATCCAGTTTAAAACTAAAGCAGAGTTCCCGTGGCCTGTCCTTCAGACCATACCTCCGTGCTGCTCCCTGCTGTGTGTCCAGCACACCTAGCTTGGAGCCCGTGCTGGCGTTCTTTGTCTGAGGATTGAGCTGTAGACCCCTCTTGTCATGGGAAGAGCTACTCTAGTGTAAATTATCTGTGTGTCTGGTTTCTGCCGCATTGGTAAGACAAGTATTGTCCTCCTGCCTTCTGCTCCATAGCTTCCTTGGCTTCTTTAACATCTGCAGTAGCGTGTGCGAAGGTCTCTGGATCCTGCATTGCATGAGAGGTGTCAGGCAGAACCAGACAGCATCGTACGTGGGGGATGTAATCGTACTCCTCTGGGCGTAACGGCCACGATGGGTGGGAGCAGGCAGATGCTGACGTCACGTGGATCTGGGCATTGAAGGGCTATGACCCGTGTGTTGAACTGGAACAAGGGGTGCTCTGGCTGCAGGTTTGATTAACGTTAGGTGTTACACACTCAGTGTCCCGACTTTCTAGTGCCTCGTTGCTGAGAATCCCAGGGAGGAGGAGCGGAGGGATCTCAATGGGTCTGTTTGTCCCTGCCAGTCTGCAGATATTTTTGAGTATCTCTCTTCATGCCCCTCTCCTCTCACCTAAAAAAAAGACTTTTCCGGCAGTTAATACATTCTTTCTTGACCTCTGATAAAGTTCCTTTCTTTCCTCTGGGTTTTCTCAGTTGTTGCACACTTTGCTTGAAGCGGAGCATCCAGAGTTGCCCGTGGCTCTGCCGGTGATGGGTGGACTGGGCGGATGGTTTCAGATTCGTTCACTGAGTTGTGCTGGCTCTAAAGCGGACTGCAGCTGAAGGTCTGCTTCTACTTCTTTTTGTTCGGTGAGGGTAGTGCTGGCGTGACTTTAGTCTCGCTGGTTTCAGTGTGTACAGCTTGTCCTTCCACAGACATCTTTACTGCGTGCTTTATGGCTCAAATGATGAGGTATTTCAGAAGCAATGTGATAAGTGGAGTATCTTGCAGAACCCCATCCAGTGTATGCATTTGGACCCCAGCTCAGCAAAATACTGGAGCACAAAGCCACTTCAGGCACATAAATCATTGCTACTGAAGTTTTCAAGGGGAACTGGGGAGCAGCAGCTCCCAGATGACCGTTACAGGAGGTGTGGTGGCTCCGAGGTGCCTGTGTGTGGTGCGCGGGGATCTGTCCTGGTCTGTTGGACATGGTAGAGCTTGGATTCATTGCTGAACAAGAAGGGGGGTGCTGCTTGCTGCTTTGTTTATTGCCATTGTAACTTGGCAGGAATTGGTCCACGTGCAAAAACTTTTTTAATTTGGGGTGTTTCATGACGTTTTAATCACAAACTACTGAAAAAAGACTAGGGAAGGGAACAAGTGTTATGCAATTGAAGTTGTGTTTGGCTTTAAAGAAAGTGAAGTTAGCGTCAGCTGATTAACAGAGATACCACTGGGAGTATTTACAGCCAGGCTTTGCCTCTTGTTTCCTGAAACAGATGCAGTACCCACCGAAGCGCCAGAGCCTCCACCGTACGAGAAGAAACTGCAGTTTCTTGAGGATGAATTGTTAAGACTTACACGGTCGGTGCTTGAACTCCAGTCCTCGGTGGCAGGTGTGAATGAAAACCTGAAGCTGACCGTCCAAGAAGATACCAGTAAGATGTTGGTCACTTGGCTGAACAACCTGTACGACCGCGCAGAGCCCGATAGTGCGGTTGGTGGTGAAACAGACACTGTTCAGCTGCCCGGGCTCCTCAGCAACAAAGATCACAAAGACCCCTTTATTGATTTTGAGATGGAAGATATAAAGTCTGAGCTGGCTGAGGTCAAGAAAGCCTTGAAGATGAGAAATGACAAGCTGGAGGAACTGAATGGAAAAGTCAAAGGCTATGAAGGACAATTAAAACAACTGCAGGAGGCAGCCCAAGGGCCTACAGTAACAATGCCCAGTGACAACATCTATCGGGAGTACATAGACTCAAAATTTGAGTCCCTCAGACAGGAAATACTGGAAGGATTTGAAAAGAAACTGGCAGATCTGAAGGACTTCTGTGAGTACAAACTCCAGGATATCCAGCAGCGGTGTGATGACCATGAGAATAACTGTTCGGGAATAACTGATGTTATTCGAGGAAAAGAGGATGACTTGAGGAAGGAAATAAATAGTCTCCGAACTCGGATTCCATCAAACAGGTCCAGCTGCTGCAGGGAGGGCGAGAGAAATGACTTTGACCAACAGCTCGAAGATATGGATAAGAAGATTGAGAGAGTTGCGGAAGCCCACAGGATCTTGAACGTCAGGATAGACAATGAAATCAGCCGCCTGTCGACTCCAGACCTAGAAGACATGTTTGGTGAGAGGCTGGAGGAGCTGGATGCAAGGATGAACGTTACGGAACGGAACGCTGAGGAACACTGCTTCTACGTTGAGGAAACTCTCCGCGGTGCTATCGCTGCTGAGGTCGACGAACTGAGAGACTTGTTTGACCAGAAGCTGCGGGCACTAGAAGACAGGCTGGGCGGCACTATTCTAGAGATCGCCAACACCACGGACCCAGACGGAATGTACGTGCACCCTGGGCCCATCCCGCCCAGCGACGCGGGATTCGCCAGTGAGCAGCTGACAGCAGAGATGAGTTTCCTGAGGAACAAATTGCTGTCGCTTGAGCACCTCTGTGGGCAGAAGTGTCCCTCTGTACCACAGGGCGCAGCGGACCTCCAGAGAGAGCTGGAGAGTTGTAACAACAAGTACAATGACTTGCTTCTGAAGACAGAGAATAACTCTGCTCTCCTGCAGTCTCTGAATAGCTCTCTTAACGAGAAACTCGGCTTAATTAAGGGCAACCAACGGGACATCCAGAAAATGCAGAGAGACGTACGTGTGTTCCGCTATAGTCTAAATGTCATGGACAAAGACGTGAAGAGCCTTCAGGACGGCTTGAGTAGCTGCAAGGAGCAGCTCCTGGGCGTCAATTCCACCTGCAGAAAAACCCAGCGAGGTGTCTTCCGCAAAATCGATCAGATGCAGAGGACGTTTGCCAACCAGACGGCTCATCCCAGTGATCATTGCTGCGGGGAGGTGAGGGAGAGGCTGGAGCAGCTGAGCGACCACGTCCTGAACGATCTCAGCAGCTGCAGAGACAAGACCCAGGGCCTCCAGGAGGGCGTTTCGGACGTCGAGAGCAGAGTAGCGCGGGTTGAAAACGTTTGTGGCAGGCTGGACTCTGTCTCGGGCAGCTTGCAGAAGATCAAGGAGGGGCTGGATAAGCACGTGAGCAGCCTGTGGAACTGTGTCCGTGAGATGAACTCGACGATAGCGTCCCACGGCACTGACATTGCTGGGCTCAAAAATTCCATCCAGCAGTTTTATAGTCAGGTCTCCAAAATCACCACGGACGTTGAAGGCATCCTGAAACCTCCGTCTGACACAAGTAAGGGCGTTTATTTTCTTTGTTTAATGTTTTTGTTTGTTTGTTTTTCACCTGGCTTTCCTCACTGAGTCATTTCTAAAGGAACTGAACAAGGGAGGAAAAACTTCATGTTACACAACTTGTACTTTGTTGTGACAGGGACTCTAGTTTTGGCTCTTTGCTCTAGAACTCCACAGAGGACTGAGTGCTTTTAAAAGTACTCTCACAAAAAGAAAAGAAGTTTTATTATGTGAGTTCATGTTTACTTTGAGCCAGAATAAAGAGAGTGGGAAAACTAGTGTTTTTGGAGAGTGAGTTTAAAGTGCGTTTTAAGTAATAATTATCGTTCTGGTTTTATTCCAGTTCACTTTATTTGATTTTTGTTGTTGTTGTTACGTTTTATTTTGCTGTGAGATAGTGTTCTGGTTCCTCGGGGGAAACTGAAAAGCAAAGGAAGCCAAAGGAATTCAAACTCATGATAAGAAAGATTCCCTGTAAGTTTTGCTCTTCACGTGAGTTGTTAATTCAGCGCCAGCGCTTCGGTTTGGGACGCTGGCAGGCAAGCTCTGGCACCTCCGGGTGCGGCAGTACAAGGCGTTTGCTCATGGCTCTCCCAGCAGTTCCCACCCCACAGCGTGGCTGGCAGCGGGTGCCTGC
>NW_010414750.1:9143-10285 GCF_000710305.1 Buceros rhinoceros silvestris
GCCCCCCGCGGCCACCTCACCCACGTCTGTCAGCCCTCCAGCACCAAACCCGCCTCCAGGGTGGTGTGGTGCTGGTGCTGGCTTGGCGGGGCAGCAGGGGCACGTTCCTTTGGCTCACAGCGCTGGGAGACAGTGACCTCCACACCCTGCCAAGAAGAGTTAGAGACCTCACCACGTGCCTCTCAGTTCCCTCTGCAGTTCTTGCTCCAGATTTCACCAACGGGTTCTTTTTCTGAGGGTTACAGGGGGAAGGTGAGTTCCTGTTAGCATGGGAACCTGAGACTGCTTTGAAACGGTCTTCAGCTGGTCAGTGCCTCTGGTTTTAACTCTCTGCACACATGAGGTCAAGAAGAGGCTGTTTCTCTGCCTGGTGTTAAGTCAGAGGAGGAGGTGCCGAGAGAAGAGCCCGTGGGCTGCGGCAGCCCCTGGTGGTTGGGGGGATCAGGTGCAGAACCCCAAGCACTCTTGGTTGAATGGACAAGCTGTGCTTCACGAAGGGTCTGAAAGGAATTTCTTTAGGGAGGAATATCCCTCTCACTCTGAGGTGGAGACTTGAAATCCCATGATAGATGTGCTTAAAACCTAATGTCCTGCAGTACTGGACACAAAAATCCTTCTGAGGCAGGAAGCTCTTGTGTGAAACTGAAAAAATACATTTCTCTTCCTTTGAAGGAAGACGTGAAGGGAGTGGAGATTCTCAGATAAATCTTTGGGTGAAATCTCGACATAAATTCAGCGGGGTTAGGACCTCCGCCCCTACAGCAGCAGAGCCAGTCCCCATTCAGATGCAGTAGGATGTATCTGTGAAATCCTATTTCTCATCCATCTCGCCCAAGATGAATTTGCACTAGGGACCAGCACTGGAGGGAGGTCCAAGATACACACACTCATCTTTCCTCTGCTGTGTAAAGCAGGGGCTGGAGCGGCCTCAGGGCTTGGCTCTGTGAGCCCCCGTTACAGTGTTTAAATCGCTGAAAGCCTGGCCCTCTCTAAAATAATGACGCTGCTTCGGGGCAGAGCTCTCCGCCCACCACTGGGTGTTCAGAGCCCCTGGAAAGAGGCTGGTGCTGGAGCCAGGGTGCAGCACCCTGAGCACCCCGCGCTGCCCTGGAAGCATTCATGAAGCACCCACGTGTTCCCAG
>NW_010414750.1:10442-12088 GCF_000710305.1 Buceros rhinoceros silvestris
CCCTGGAAACAGGCTGGTGCTGGAGCCAGGGTGCAGCACCCTGAGCACCCCGTGCTGCCCTGGAAGCATTCACGAAGCACCCACGTGTTCCCAGTCACTGTCGCGCTGTCTGGCCCAGCAGCCTGAGTCAGCTTGGACGGCTGGAGCTGCAGAAAGGTTGTGGCGAAAGAGCCTTTTCTGGAAGGGCTTTGGGGACCCCATGACGTGAGCTGGGGCGTGGCTTTGACTGTCTGTACATCCGTCACCTGCAGCATCGCCTCCGATACCGACGTTGTTTGAAGGGAAGTGCCAGCCCTGGCGTGGGACGGTGTAGAATTTCTTAGCCCGTATTCGCCGGGGTATCGTAGCGTTCATTTGGCTTTGGACTGGCCAAGAGAGAGAAGGTGTGACTGGAAACGGCTGCTGACGGAGTAAGGCAAGGTCAGCTCCACCGTGGGGACAGCCGGAGCAGTGTTACTGTTCTCAGCGCTGTGACGATCCCACTCTGCTCTTCGCCTTCCCAGATAGGTGCGAGGATGACGGGGAGGGGTTGGATTGTCTGCTGCTCATCTTGATCCAGGAGCTCGTTGGTGATTTGTCTCGCTGTGATGTGTTCCGGTGGAAGAGGCGCAGAAGGCTGGCGAAGGGGGCAGACCAGACCCCTGCACCCCCCGTGTGCCTGATCGCTGGCACGTTCCGTGGAGCTTTAGGAGGTGACTGTGGGTCAGGGTGATGCAGATGGAGTTCTGAGCATCGCGGTAGTGATGCTGCACACGAGGAAGCAGCTTGCGCAGGACACGGGACTTGAGCTGTCGGTTGTTCAAAGATTTGGAAAAGCGAGCGGAGACGTGTTTTCGTTGTCCCTGTGTCAGCCCAAGTCACTGTCTCCAGAGCTCAGCTTAAAGGGCTAGAACGGAGGTGAGCACTGCAGCCCAGGGTGGAGGGTTCTGTCGGGTTGTGTCTGTCTGACGGTGTAAATCTGTGCCGCTGCGGACAGAAAGCGTCTCACCAAGCAAACAGCTCTGTGAAACAAAGCACTTGGATTTCTCTGGTAAAAAATATTGTAGTGAGATTTTTTTAAATCCTGGGGGTTTTCTGAAGGTAATTTTAGCCTGCATGAAGGGAACGTTGCACTCGTTAGTCCTCTGCCTTGTGGATGGAGGTACCGAGGGAGCTCCAGGCCAGCTCTGCGGTGCACTGCTGGTGTACGGTGCCGTTCTCGGGACAGCTGAAGTCACCCACTGAAGCTGAGGAAGGTTGTTCCCTCTCCGGCGTACCTGCAAGTGAACGTGCAGGAGGTGGGGACGCGGGGGTCAGACAGCCTCTCGGCGCTCTGGAAGCCTTACATGGGAGGTGCGAACAAGAACCGAGGCTCACGAGGGTCAGTGTGGGTGTCAAGCTGTCAGGGAGCTGCACGTGGCTGCCACAAAGCAGCACCGCCTGGGCCCCAGCGTGTCACGGGCGAGAGCTGCGCTGCGAGGGTGTAAGATGTGCTCAGACCTGCGCGGCTGTAAAGCCCCGTCCTTAATGCGGATGCCGTTCAGCGTCATTCTCGGGAGGACGCTGCACCCTTACGTGTCAGCTTGGACTTTGTTTTTATGAATAAGCCGTAATTCCTGCAGAGGGCTTGGGACTGGACCGGACCCGTGAGCGCGCCGGCGTAGCCC
>NW_010414750.1:12183-12413 GCF_000710305.1 Buceros rhinoceros silvestris
GCGTGACGGCGTCGCCGCTGGTCAGCCTGCTGGCTGCCCTGCTGGGAAGCCTCCTGGTGGTGTCTCTCCTCTCCAGCAATACCGGCGTTTCTGCTCGAGCAGACCCTCGGCCCCTCTCTGCCGTCGCTGCCAGAAGATATCAGTAGTGGTTCTGCCGGGTGGTTTAAGTGCGTTGCTTTCCTCAGCCGGTCACTGACTTGGGTGTTGGGCTTTTCTCTGGGGTGAGCTGC
>NW_010414751.1:0-7178 GCF_000710305.1 Buceros rhinoceros silvestris
AGCGAGCCAAGCCCCCTCCCCGCACCCCGGGTGTTGTGTAATGGCGGGGTTTGGGTTCGCTTTGTTTGTTTTTGTCAGATGTGAATCCAAATGGAGCACTCGGAAGGAGGCGAGCGGAGCCAGCAGCAGCCCTGGGGGAAGCTGATCCGGCTGGGTGCTGATGAGGCAGAGCCGCATGTCTTGCTGCTGAAAAGAGAATGGACAATTGGTCGGAAGAAAGGTGGGACAGGGACATGCTGCGCTGGCGTAGGGCCGTGTTTCCCCCTCCTGCCCCTTAAAACATTGGAAGGTGAACTGAAACTAGTTGTGTTTGGTGCTTTCAGCCGATGGAGGTGCTTGCCGGGAGGTCTCTTACTCCTAATCTAGGTGTTGGCTCGCTGTGAAGACAAAGTTTTACACTGACCTTTTCTTTTTTACCAACGTGTGACATGTGAATGTTTAAAAGTGAATATGGCTTTTAGGTTGTATGTGTTGGTTTGTACAAATAAGAAAAAACGGTTGTTGATTCAGGAGATTTTCTGTGTATCAGCCCTGTTTACATTCTCATATTGTGTCTGTGTTTAAAAAAAAAGTTGGAACTGCAGTGCAAAATGCTTGTGCTTCACAGAAAAGAAAACACCCACATAAAAGCCCGTGATGCTTCTGGCCGTATAAGATTGCCAACAAGTACAAAAAATTTCTCTGGGAGTGGATTTCAAACCTTTATTCCCATGGTCTATGGCTTTTACTCCTTGCCTATATTTTAAAGGAGTTCACGCTTACAGTATTTAAAACAATCATTGCAGTATTTTAAGTTTTTTACTCTGCCCTGACAGCACTAGTTTTTGGTTTCCTGTTTATTGGTTCAGGCTATTTTACTGACCAGCCACGTTCTGTAAATAGTCTCGAGCAAACACCAGATGCTGTGGCTCTGTGAGAAAGTCAGAAATGAGAAATGTTTTGCCTGTTTACATTTTGGTATCATACAATCAGATTGTTTGTCATGATCTAAGCTATAGGTTAATTCTTCAAACTGAGGTCTAGTTGAGGGTTATCTTGCAGAAAAAAAAAATAATTTTTCTGTGTGCTGTTGCTTCCGTAACTGTTTGCTAATGGATTAACAAAATGAAGGTAACAAGAATACCCAGCTCTGGGTCATAACGATTACTTAGCAAATCTCCAGGAGCATCAGAAATGATCGTTAAGAGCATTTTGTCCTCCCTGCTCCCGTGTGAGAGTCTAACCCTGTAGAACGGAACGGAAACGTTGCCATGCGCCTGAATAAAACTTAGCCTACTGGCTTTCAGTGGCCTTCCCAGCATCACGAGTTGTGTGGCAACCATTAGCTCCGTAACTGTTGATTGCTCCTTGAATCTTAGGAGCAGACTAGTGATAAACTGTCAGCAGCACGTGTGGTGGCTACTACTGTCCTGCTGGATACGTTGTTCTTGCCAGCTGAGGTACTGTGCACCCACAGCATGGACAGCTGGAAGTGAATCATGTTTGTTAATTACAACTTTCGTGTACGCAAGTACTTGAGTTGTTTGTGAGAGAGTTTAGTAGGGAACCTCGAACACTGCCTTGATGTTAAAGTGGAGTAAAAATACTGGATTTGCTCAGAGCCCTGGGGCTGTGGGTAGGAAGGTTTCCATCACCTCAGCATTGCCATTACACTCCTCCTGCATACCCCTAAAGCTTAGTCCTGGATTCTTAATCTCTCTTCAGCTTTATTAATGTAATAGTCAACTGAGATGAGGGCAATTCTCCTATTTAAAAACAAAGAAAGACTTCAACGTTGAACAGTGATATTCTTTTATTTATTAGCTCTTTGTTCCTATTACTTCTCCCCAATATACCAGAATGAAGCAGAAGTTAAATCTAATAAACAGTGTTACAATGATGTGGAAGAAGAGCTGGAAGAAGTGCCCCTAGAATTTAGACTGAGCACTTGAAATATGTGTGAATTTATCTCTGTACCCTCTAGAACAGAGTAATTGTGGTCTGAATTCAATCTGTAAAGGCTAGGATGGGGGGAAAGGCAACTAAACCATGTTGACATGGCTGAAATAAGCTTATATCAGCACGTGGGCTATTTCACCACTTGTATTTATGTATCACATACTAGACTGTGCTGCTGCCTATATGCCAGTAGAAGTTTTGAACGATTGCAGAGGTATATGAGTCAGTTTGTTGTGCATTTATAGCCATGTAGAATGCTGATCTGTCTGTGTAATGTGTATTTTTAAGCACACTGGAAAATCTGGTTTCTTTTTAAGGTTGTGACTTATCTTTCCCTGGCAACAAGCTGGTGTCTGGAGATCACTGTAAAATCATAGTGGATGAAGAATCTGGTCAAGTGTCATTGGAAGATACAAGGTTGGGTCTTCTGTGAACTTTTATCTTTTTTAGTCTGTGAAATAAAATCTTATGTATTGCTCAAGGCATCAATAGTAAATTCTTCTTCCCCCCCTCCCCCTACTTTTACATCTAGGTTTGGTTATTTTTTGGCTCTTTCTAAATATTTTTTTTTTTTTCCACAGAGGAATTCATAGTCTACTGGATGAAAAATACTGTTAATGTAGTAGTTCTGTAGCATATTTCTTTAGACTTGTGAAAAAAGTAAAAAGTATTCTTACAGGCTCTAAGCATACTTTTCTGCCAGCTCCCCCCCATTTTTCATGTCTGGAAGGCATTTTACCCAGAGATGAAGATGACACTTCAAAGTATATTGATGTACATACATAAAGAGGAAATTTCACGTTTGGGGTTTTGAAGGGTATCAGGCCGAATCCCCGTTCCAACATATGAGAATGCAATTAAATATATTGTTCTCATGGCTCAGGGTTAGTATCAAATACCTGCTGAGCTTTTGACAAAAATCCCTTCAAGAATATTCTGAAAAACCTTTGAACTGTCTAACTGAATGGCATGCACGTTTTGGGGGGCCACTGGCAGAATGTATGAGCTTTAGCTGATGTTTTCCTTTCAGCAGAATTTTTGGACCCCTGCTCCTTTTCTGCTTCTTGGTCAATTAGTAGCTCCGTTGATATTAAAAGGAGTTTTTTTTCAGAGTGAGGACCTCACTTCCAGATATCTACATGGGCTAAGGCATTTCTTTTAATTTTATTTCCACATTTTTTCTGTAGAACAGAAAATCTAGAATTATTCAGGTTGGAAGAGACCTCAGAGGTCACTTAGTTCAAACGCTGTCAAAGATGGGCCACCGCTGGATTTGGACTGTGTTGATTGGGCTTTATCTAGTCAAGTCTTGAAAACCTCCAAGGGCAGAGATTCTGTAGCCTCTCAGGGCCCTTATTCTGAACTTTAATTATCCTCACCGTGGCTTATTGGGGTTTTTTTTTCTCCTTGCATACGTTTGAATCTTTGTAGCTTCATTTATGACTTTTGTCACCTCAGTAAAGAACCTGTCTCTGTCTTGTTGGTAACTTCATCGTAGGTCGTGGAAGGCTGCTGCTGTGTCCCTGCTCACTAAGCCCTCTCCCAGGCAAAACAAGCCTAGTTCCTCTAGCCCCTGAGCAATTAGGTCTTGTGCTTCTGCCCTCTGGCCATATCTGTGGATATCTGCTGGACCTGCTTGATTCTATTAAGACCTTCCACGTACTAGGTGACCCAGAACTAGATGTACTGTTTTAGCTGTGGACTAATGAGTTCCAAGTAAAGGGGAATAATAATCACTTCACCTGAGTTTCTGCCTACACCCCTGTTATACCGCCAAGTGTGCTGTAGGCCTTCATCACTGCCAGGGCATGCTGCTGACTGAAGACTAGGCGTAAGTCCAAGGTGTGTGATCTTACACTTAGTCATAAGATCCACCAAGAACCCTCTCTGGTTGGTTTCTGGCCTGAACTGTTGCAGATGTTTATTCCTTCCCAGGTGCAGAACTTAGGGTTTGTCCTTGTTGAACGTCGTGACGTTCCTGACAGCCCATTCCTCTAAGCTGCCTAAGTGCCTCTGAATGGCAGCTCAGCTCCGCCTCAGCTTTGGTGTCATCTGCAGCCTTGATGAGGATGTATTTCCTCTCCACTTCTAGGTTGGAGCTAGAGAAAATAACCAGAATAGGTCCCTGGATAGATCCCTGAAGGGCTTATATGCCCAGAAACTATGGGATGGAATGCTATCTTCTAAGGAAGAAAACCAGGCCTAGCTAGGATATCTAGGAAATGGCTTTTAATTGTCATTGTCCAATGTTATCCCAAATTTCAGGATGTTTCAAAGAACAAATCAGGCCATGTTTCCCTATCATGGTGGTTTCAAAGCATAGCTGTAAGTCTAAGCTTGAGAAACCTTAGTTTCAGTTGCAGGTAGCTGGTAGAATTGGTTTAGACCAATGTCATGACAGTACAAGCTAAAGAAATTGTGAACGATGCAGAAACATTCCTGTTTTCTTCTGACACTACCCCGAGGCAGAAGGTGCAGCCAGCAGAAAACTAGCAGAGCCAAATTAAAGTTAATTTTCTGTATGATAGATTCATTAAAAGGTGGGGCTTGTTACAGTGGAGGTGTAATAGAGAGGCAGCACCTGTGGAGTACCACCAGTTCACTGGTTATGCCTGTTACACTTCTGTGTGTCTTACAGAAAAGAATAAGATCCTTTATGTGCTCTGCTGGCCTGTGAGTTGGGATGAAGTGTGGCTGCCCTTTGCTGAACCAAGAGACTAAACGGGGTCCGTGATATGAGTACTTGTAGAAGACTGTCTGTTCTTCTGGGTCTTCTAGCTGGTCTTTTGGTGCTCATCATCAGATGAGCTCTAAAAGATCAAGCAGGCTGAAAGAAGAAGATTTTTGAATGTTTGAGTTGGCAATACAAATGCCCAGTGTGCCAGGAAAAAACTGCACTGTCAGCTTTTTCTTCTGTGCAGTAGAAAATAGTTTGGAAACATTGCTGTGGTCAAGCTCAGAGTTTTCTGGTGAAGAGGAATGCATTGAAGGAGGCAGCTAGTGTGGGACACTTGAACTGAGTGAACTTAGTTTCTGTACTGTAGCTAAACCAAATAATATAATAAAATACATGTAGAGAGAAAACATTGGTTTATAACTCCCTGGAAGCCTAATGAGTTCTTGGATCTACTTTGGAAAGAATTACCATACATTTGCAGGAGAAAGAAAATATGTGGAGAACTCAAAATTACTGAGTTAGTAGAAGTTGGAAGTAACAAAACCCAAGAGTTAGCAAATAGTACAATAAAATATTCACAGACTCGCCCATTTTTTCGTATGTTTCTGCTTTATTTTTGCAAACCATGCTCCAGTTGCTTTATGCTGCCTGAAAGAAAACAAGTTGTACAAGCTGACTTAACACAGCAGAGGCAGCGGTTGGCTTGCCCCGAGTAAAAGCAATTGTAAGATTCTCCATTTTGAGAAAGAAATTTTAAACACCTCCTTTTGCTGACTTCTAGGAATTTTTTTTAAAGTGTTCTAAGTAGTAAGTGATGTTTCAGAGCAGAAAACTATTTACTCAAGGCTGTTTTATTCCAGTAGACGGTCTAAACCACTTATGGCAGATGGGAGATGGATGTTTTGTTTTGCCTTCTGGAAAACTGAGGAGGTCTGGTTTGATGTTTTCTCGTTTTGCTAAAGGACCTCTGACACTTGCAGGGATTGTTGTAAGCTTTAGTGTTTCTTTCGCAATTGAAGGAGGTGCAGGTTTTGCTTTGACATAATCTTTTAAATATATTATCAGTAGCATTAATTTTAAGCTAAAAATTAGTATAGTTTCTAACAGACTGACTGAAATTCTTTTTTCTCTTAATCGCTGAACTTTGGCATTCTTTTAGTGATGTCTCTCTTCTGCTGGTTCCCTGGTGCTGGTTTCTCTCAGGCTAGTTGGTGTCCATGTGTCTGAGGTGAAAAGGCAAGCTTAAAATAGTTTCCTTGCTTATAAGAGAAGCTTGAAGATTCTTTAATAGAACAAATATCGATGTGACCCAAAGACTTTTGTTTGATTCTTGATGTTTAAAGAAGCATTTTTATTTCTTTCTGTCATCTCATTATTTACGTTAGATTAGTTGATTCAGCCATGTAGATAGTGAAAGCACTTGCAGAGGCAAGAACGAGAACTGATACCTTGATCAAGACTTGCTGTAGTGATCTGGAAGAGCTTGCCTTTCCTTTTGACTCTTTAGTGTAATGCTTTTGACTTTGTGTCCAGAACGGTCAGCACTACAAGCTTCTAGTTTTCTTTCTGTTCATGTTACTAAATGACGAGATTTTTTTCCAGGTTGTTTGTTAAAAGAAAAATAATGAGAAGGGAAGGTGCTTATTTCTAAAGAACAGTCCCTCTCTTCCAGAGAGAAATGGGTCTGAGGAAGGCCGTATTGTGTCCTGGGCACAAGTGGTGGCTCCCAGGAGGTGGCAGCAGAGGTTGGCTCTTACTTCGTGCAGCAGCTTGCTTTGCTGAGGGGAACAAGATTTCCTGTTCGTTTATATGTGCTGAGAGTTTGAATGACGGAAGTCTGAAATTCCAGAATGCTGCAGCCCTGAAAGAGGCTTTGTTGTAACTGAGCTGGAAGTATTCAGTACTTGAAAAATGTGGCTCAGTTATGAAACACTAATAGCTTGTGTATAAAGCATCAGCCATAGTGACAGAGATACTTCCACCAATCAGGAAAGCTCTGCATTTTCCTCATCCCCAGTTTAATTTCTTCCATGACTCTTGGAGTTTTTATCAGTATCAAAATAATTCATTCCAATTCATCTTTAAATTATGTATAACTGTTTTTAGATCTTACTAACATCTCGCTTTTGAGTTGCAAACAGTCTAAATAACCTCAATTTTAGGTATTTTTTTATTTTTATTATTTGAAGCAAGAGGGGAGAGCATGGCATCCCTGACTGTACAGGGCAGATTCCTTTGTCACAGAATGTCTTCGGAGGTTTCCAGAGTTGACTGGAAAACATCACCTAGAACTTTTTGCATAGAACACCTATTGTCTGTTCCTGCTTTATACTTAAAGGGTGGAGATTATGGTACAGAAACAATCATATAATTATTTTGAGGCATTGGCCAAATGTCAGGGATCTTTTCTCTGCTGTCAGCTACCACCTCTTTACCAGTAGCTGCAAATGACTTTTGAAGTCCTAGTAACTGCATTTCTGTCTTTCGAAGAATTTTTAGTTTGTTTCTGGAGTTTGGGGTTTTTTTTATCCTAACTTGCCTTTTTTTTTTTTTTTTTTTTTTT
>NW_010414751.1:7217-10226 GCF_000710305.1 Buceros rhinoceros silvestris
TTTTTGGTGTTTGTGGTTTTTTTTTTCCTACCTTGTTTTTTTTTTTTTTTTTTTTTTGAGAGCCGGTAGTTTTTCTTTGTGAAAAATATCCTGTGTTTTCCCTTCTTTCTCCTATGTAGTTATGAAAACATTTGTGCTAAGTTATCTTTTCTTTCTCTTTACAGTACAAATGGAACAGTAATTAATAAACTGAAAGTGGTCAAGAAGCAGACATACCCTCTACAGACTGGGGATGTGATCTATGTTGTTTACAGAAAAAACGAGCCAGAGAACAGTGAGTAAATTATATTTTTTAAATGGCATACTTAGTCATTTTTTGAGTCGTGAGAGAAAATAAATACCAGTACAATTAAAACAGAATTAGTCAGTTTTAGGACAAACAGTTTACTGATGTTTAAAAACAGGTTTCTATAGAAGAGGTCATGAATGTGCCAGTTTTTACAGGGACAAGTCTGAGCAATTGTCTGAAATCGAAAGGTGCCTAGAAGTAGTTTTGGAAGAACTAATGCATGGAACGGTAACTAACGAAGTCCTGATCACGTGCCCAAGGCTTAGCTAGTGATACTTTATATATCACATTGAAGCAGCCTTTGCACCAGAAGAAAAGGCTGCAAAAGCTTTTTGGTTTGTGGTGTTCTCTTTTGTTTTAGAGAGGGAAGAGGTAAAACGGCGTGGGGAGTGGGGAGAGCCCTATAGTGAAAGTAGAGTTAGTAAACCTGGAAAGATCTGTGTGGTCTTAAGGAAGATTCATGACTCACATGCCTATAATTCTTTTCAGAATGATGTAATTGAAATAACATAATTAATTGAGTGGAGTGGTTTTTTTTATAATTAATGGGGTACTTCCTCAGAGGTTTTTAAATAAGCCAAGCTATTGTTGGGCAAGGAGAAAACGTTCTTTTGTGTTATCTGGATAGAAGTCAGGACCAAGGTTTAGGTGTAAATGCTCAGTTTTTGTAATGGAACAAAATTAGTAAAAGATTTCATGAATCTCTATTGTCATCTGTCTTAAATGTTTGGGAAATTATAACCACTGAGGCAGCAGAATATTAATTTCATACATTTTCCTTTCATACCATTTCATGTCATACACATACAGGATCATTAAATCGAACGCTAACTGAAAAGATTTACAGAAAGAATTTACTTGCTCTTTATTGTGAAATAACAGGCGGGGTTCAGCTTTGATAAATGAGGGAAGAGAGGGAATGGGAAAGCTCTTTTTTGACCAAGGTATTGTTGAGTCCCAGCCACTGCTCTGTCCTGTAGCATGCAGTTCTTCTTTTGAGTGTGAAGTGTTTAGTATTTACATTTTAGTAGAGAGCACTCACTTTCTGGAAAAGACTAATGAAAGGCACATTTTAAATGCTAATTCTCATTACTGTATTCAATAGCTCGTAGAACTTTAAGGTGAACAGACAGACTTTGTATGGTCATAAGCTCCCCTATTATTGTGAAGATAATTGGATGTACTGGGAGATGGGAGGGTGTCATAATAGATATGCTTTCAGCAAGATATTTATGTAGAACTCAAGACTATTTACAATTTTCATACATTAATACACAAATGAACTGTTAATCCAAAAACTTCGATACATACGTGCTCACTACTGAAAAATTTCCTTTATGAAGTTGCTGTTAATTTATATAGAGACAGAGCAGACAGATTTCTGCAGATATAAACGTTACAAGAAGTGATGACCAGTGTTTGTCTGTCTGTATGGCTTGTTATCTCACAAGTCCTTCCTCAGATGGCACCATTGCAGTTGATGTGACTTGGAAGAACTCACATGAAATTTCCAGATACGCTGTAATAAACTGAATCACTGGTTTTTCTTTGAGTTTACAAGTATTTGAATTATCAAACCTCCGGTTTTGCTTTATCAGCTTCATCTTCAAAGGCAGAGAGAGAATTTAGGTTTGGCATGTGTATTTGGCCATTCCGAGTAGTTCTGAAGGAGACAATGCTCTTTAACTTCCGATCAGAAAAAGGGTTGCTGCAAACTAGGAGTGTTATTTGCTTCTAGGTGGCTGGAGGTGAAAAAAGTAGGAAGTCAGAGGAACCTTTGAAACAGTATTCTGTTGAGGTATGATAGAGAAGAAAGGGATATTATCCAGTTGGTTTTATTAATAGACACTAAATTAGTTTCTGTAGGAAACTTACGGCATGACTTAATCTGTGTTTTTGAGAGTTCATGTATCTCACAAAGAAATGAAATAATTGATCGAGGAAATTGAGAAGCAAGCTCAGTAATAAGCTCTTCGAAGATCTTTCATTTGAGTATCAGTAAAAATACATTGTGTTCTGACACAGAGCAGATTTTAGGTTTAAGAAATGATTAAGCCTCTGGTTCCATGACTGGCACAAGTTAAACATCACACAAAAGCTGCTCTGCCTGGTTTCCTGAGAAGAAAAGATCTCGTGCTCTTCCTAATTGACCATAAGTAGGAGTATTAATTATTGTATTATAGAGGTGACCCCTCATTTGCCTCTTCCTTTGTCAGACACTTTGGGGAAGCAGCCACTTGTGAATAGAAGTTGTTTAAATGAGATTAAGTTTAATGAATTTTTGTTTAAAGGTTCTGATCAATGTTTTTTAAACTCTTTCAGATGTTGCTTATCTTTATGAATCCTTAAACACAAGACGTGATGCAACTCAAGAACCAGTAGGTAAGGAAGTAATTCAAGATCCATGAAGAGGAGCTAAGCTCCAATGACTGATGTAACCCTCTTGAGAGAGTTTGATTCCTTGGAATTTTGAAGTCATGATATGGTGACTGTCACACAGATCTTTTTCTTTCCTTTCCGCCTTTCCAATTGTAGAAGTTAATGTAGAAAACCAATGCCATGTGACCAAAGATACCTCAAGTACAGGAAGAAGTAATGATGAGACCCAAATTACCTCATCACCATCAGCTACTCAGTCTTGCTATGAGGAACCACAGCCATCTACTTCTACATCTAACCTCTTTAATGCTTCTTCTACCTCTCTTATTGAGTCTGCATCT
>NW_010414751.1:10326-37477 GCF_000710305.1 Buceros rhinoceros silvestris
AGCAGGATAATCCTTCTACATCTGGTAAGAATTATGTCAAGTATTTAAAGTTTGATATCCTGTCAACTGTTACTCCAGTTCTGAATTTGAACAGATTCTCTTACTGCTACTTGGGTCTTTAGCATTTGTTTTATGAAGTTCTAGAGAAAGTAGCAGGTGGATATATGCATTTTAACTTCCCTTCTGTGAGCAGGCAGAGTGAATGCTGGTGAGAATTGCTTGTGCTCGGAGGGGCAGAAAACACACATAAGTCCCAAACTGTTCTATCTTTACGGTTTTGTAGTGGAGCACTGGCGGAAACTTAGCAAATCTATGTGCCTCACGTAACAGCAAATAGACACGAGTGCTAATGCTCATGCAGTCACTCTGATTGTCACTGTTATCACTGCCAGTCACCAGTGTCTTTTGTCCCCTTTTACTGTTACCGCTGCTGATCACCTGTTTCCCCAACCTATACCCCAAGGATACCTATTCTACTGTGTTATGCTGGCAAGTTCAATACCACAGTGCTGCGTAACTCTGAAAAGAGAACTGGAGCAGGAGTGGCTATCTAGAAAATGGCCTTTGCCAACAGTCCACTGGGACCTCTGAAACATGCTGCTATGGAAACAAGCCGTTCCCCTCCCCTGTGATCCTGACCTGTTACAGGTGATCAGTATTGCATGTATCCTCTGCCTGGCATCTTTGCTAGGAAGACCTGGTGTAGATAATAGTCTTATGAATAAATACTCTGCAATTTAAAGAGGAATGGGGATTTTAAGTAGCGTTGCACAACTTGTTTTCCTCCCAGGTCTTCCAGTTAGTCAGATTGGCTCAGGATGCATTTACTGTAGTTACGCAGACATTGCTCTTTTGCTCTACTTTTTCCTATTCAGATGTTTGCTTTGATGTGTGTGCACCGTCAGTGTTTGAGTACCTTTTGTTTTGACATGTCCTATATCTGTATCCAGCTATGTTCCTGTTTCTGGTTTTATTTTGCAGGATCACAATCCTCAGTTTTCACTTCTGTGCCTGCTTTGCCCATCTTGGAACCTGTGTCTCTAAGAGCACTGCATGACGAACATGAAAAGCTGGATATGAATACTGAAACTTCAGAAATCACTGACAGAGAAAAAGCAGAATCAGATTCTCAAAGGACAGGGGAGGAAGAAGGTTTGGAACCTGCTAAGAAGAAACTAAAAGAAGGCTAGTATACTCCAGTATTTACACAACCTACCCTGCACTCTTCTATTTTAATGTTACTGTTGGAAGTTAGTTTAAAAAAACTTAATTAGAAAATTAAAGCTATGTCCACTTTTCATAGAAATGCTGTGAGATTAACAGAAGTGTAAGGATCTGTGCTTATTTTTCTTTATTAATATGAAATAAATTCAAAAGGCACATAACAATCGTAGAAGGTGTTGAAAGGTTATGTTAGTTACGGGTAGGTAACTCTTCCTCCTAACAATGTTATTTTATGTTTTAGTATAGTATTAAATAAACTCCCCTCTCATGCTGCTTCCCCCCTCCCTCCCCCATTTGAGTCAGGTCAGCTGTCATCAGTCCTTCAGTTTGATTTTTGCTTTTATTGACTTCATTTCTGGTCCAGTGAAAAGAATGTCTTGAGTACCAGAAGCTGTCATGTGTAAAGCAAGAACCTTTAGTGAAACCATTGCCAGTAAACAGTCAATCAGTGTATATATTTCAGTTCTTTTTTTTTTTAACACTTAAATAAAAATAAATTCTAGAAAGCTTCAAAAACTACATTCTGTGGAATCTTCTGTCTTTGTAGATGAAGATGCTTGTCCAAATCTTTCACCAGCAGCTCCAAGTGAATGTATAATTAAAATTGGCTCTGAAGATGCAAAAACATCAAATGTGAAACCAGATAAGATGGAAGAAACATTGACTTGCATTATCTGCCAAGAACTGCTGCATGACTGCGTAAGGTGTGTATGACTGACAAAAGCTGCGATCTGTTTGCAGAGGCCAGGATATTTAGGGTTTTCACAAGCCCTTCTGAGTCCCCTTCCCACTCCTCACCGCCCCACACCAATCTACATAGTCAAATCAATGCTAAACAGTTTTTCGAGTGTTACAAATGTATCTGAAAAATGACAGATTTGTGTTGTGACTCCATTTTTCTCATTGCTTTCCTGTCTGTGTTTCCCAGCTTGCAGCCTTGTATGCATACTTTCTGTGCTGCCTGCTACTCAGGATGGATGGAAAGATCTTCTCTATGTCCAACTTGTCGTTGCCCAGTAGAACGTATTTGTAAAAATCACATATTGAACAACTTGGTTGAAGCTTACCTGATTCAGCATCCAGGCAAGTTGTACAGTGTGTGTAACAGAATCTGACGCGTTTCACACATTAGCTGCCTAACTGATGTATGCACAAACTGTTGCAGATTAATTTCTACGTACGTTTCATTACTCTGCTGTTTTCTTTGATGTTGCTGTAAGAAAACAAGTGCATTTGTAGTATTTCAAATACTGGGTGAGAACTGAAGGTGATTTAATACTATAACTGGATATGCTAAGAATTCCTCATTTTATTTTTTTTTTATTTTCATTTTTTATTCATTATTTAATCATGGGAAGGGTAACAGTTTTATCAAATAGGGCACATTGCGTGATCAGGCCACCTAAACTCAGATACTTCTGAAAAATATACTTGGATATGAATTTAATTAACTTTGATCATGGCCTCTTGAAAACAAAACTTAGCTTGCCTGATACTACACTTCCATTAACAGAGAGGGGAATTTAACTAAGATCTCCTACAACTCTGTAATCCAAAAATAAGTTTTATGGAAATGAAACCAAATAATCGTAACTGTGTTAATAAAGCAGGGTTCTTTTCTCTTGAAATCTGAATTTGGTGCTCATGGCAGATAAATGTCGTAATGAAGATGATGTACGTAGCATGGATGCTAGAAACAAAATTACTCAAGACATGTTGCAACCTAAGGTACGGAGATCTTTTTCGGACGAGGAAGGAAGTTCTGAAGATTTATTGGAGTTGTCAGATGTAGATAGTGAATCTTCAGATATCAGGTATGTCTATTTAAGTTGCGTGCTGATTAGATTTACTTATGTTTGAATGCACAAACCCACAAACTGAGCTGGTTTCATGAATGTTGTTATTGCTGATAGTGTTTCCATGATGATTGCCAGAATGAACCTTATTTTCCTTTTCAGAGAAGTTCATTCTTACCAGTAATTATCTTGGCAATTCTACTGAACCTTGAACAGTCAAAAAAAGGTTTGAATTAGAACTTCCTAGAAATCCAGCAAGATTCAATCTATGACCAACAATTCTGTCCTGAATTGTGCAACAGCTTCACGTGAGATCCGTGAAATTACCTTTTCCAATTACGAGTTGGTTGTTGTTTCAGAGAAAACAGGTTTTCTGGCTAAGATCTTTATCGTCAGGAGATAAAGCAGTTAGGACCGTGTGATTGCAGCTGCAATGATTGTGCTTTCTTATGTGTCTGTCTAGAATGCTGCTTTCAGCAGGTGTCTGGTACTGAAGCAGCTGATGCTTGACCTAGGGATTCCCAGGCACCAAAATACCTCCTCTTCGTTTCCAACAGCAAACATTTTTTTGCTGAAAAAAAGCAGTGTTTATCTGTTACAACTACAGCAGTCTTCACAGCTGTGAGGTACTGAGTTATGTAAACTTCCATATGTTACTGGATAAAGAAATCCCAAATTTAAACTTTGAAAGTATAACCAACCCTGTCTAGCGCAGGGATGCAAGTTCTGTTTGCGTTTCTTGGGTGTGATTTCCTATGACCTTATTTTATTCTTTCAGTCAACCGTACATAGTGTGCAGGCAGTGCCCAGGGTACCGAAGGCACTCTGTTCCAGCTCTGCCCGGCACAGGCCAAGAGGCAGAAGCAGGAGGAATGCAAGGACTGGGAGATGCACCATCTACTTCTGCAAACTTCCCTGCAGGTTAGAGTCGTGAAATCGTAGCAGTGTGATGCTGAAATACTACAACTCATACACCCGCTGTGAACTAAGCAAGCTCACTCTTGTTGTACTGCAAGAGCGTCACCCCTTCACACAGGGGTCTTTGCAAATACCCTGAGATTTGACCATGGTTTTTCTGGTCAAACCTGTAGATTGCTGGTGATTGATAGTTCTTAAGCTGTTCTACATATTGCAATGTCTTACACACACGTGTAATTTTGAAGTCTGAGTGCCATTTTGCTGTTCCTTTATAGAATCTTTGTAAAAATTATATTGCTTGTTTATTACTTTCAGATTTTTCTGAAAGTGTGACTAATATTCACTAAGATTCCTAGTTCAAATTGCAATTGTGTACGTTGTTCAGTCTGTACTTTTTTTCCTGTTTAACTTACCTAGCTGTCCAGGAGTATGTGTGTCCGGCGCAAGGAAGTCATGTAATATGCACCTGCTGCTTTCAGCCAATGCCAGACCGAAGAGCAGAGCGTGAACAGAATCCTCATGTTGCTCCTCAGCAATGTGTGTATTTTTTTTTTTTTTTTTAATCTTGGCTACAGCACTGATGTCTCCTTATTTTTATGAAGAGTGTTCCTTATTTCAATAGTCTTTATCTGGAATCTTGTAGTGACAGCATGAAAGAATCTTCCTTTATAAAATGTATTATTTCTCTGTAAAATGTATCTTAAATGAGAAGGTTGTACTTTTCTGAACCAAGTTTATCAGGACTCTGTTACTGATTTGTAAGATCAGTAGCTGTTGAGTTTTGTTTTGTGCAGGTTCTTACAGGGATTTGCTTTGTTATTTTTCAGGTACAGTGTGTCTGCAACCCTTCTGTCACTTGTACTGGGGCTGCACTCGGATGGCATGTTTTGGCTGTTTGGCACCATTCTGTGGTATTGTGGAATAATCTGTTTCTTATGAGCCTGCTCACTTTGCAATAATGTCTGTCTTGAACTTTAGGTAATTTAAGAAATAGAATAGATTAGTTTGTAGCACAGTCATGCTAAAGGAACAAGGACTGTGTCCTTGCATCACAAACAAAAAATTCTTGAGTGATATGCATCTTGACTTTGAGAGAATTTAACTCCTTGTCTTTGTACCATATTGGGCTTGAAAACTACACTTGTTGAGCACAGTGCTTTCCTGTATAAAAAGAATTGTGTATTTCAGCCTAGTAAGAGAATCAATCAGACAAATCAGTGCAAGAAGACTGAAAATCCGATGTTAACTGATTAGAAAAGAACCTTACCCTCCTAAACATGCAGGCTTCTGAAACCTAAGGCTTTAGGTGTTTTTTGAAACTCAGTTAGGATAGTTGAAATGTCTTGGCTGCAGCTCAAAGCTAATGGGATGTGCTTGAATAGCACTGTAAATCTGTGCAGATTATAGTGGGCTAAAGGTGACATTGTAAAATCTCTGTGTCTTGTCTGTGATTGCCTCTGGAAGTTGTATATCACATGCTGTAGCATGTGTTGAATGCAGTCATTTCCTTGGTGCTCACATGAGTCTGTGCACGTTATTCTGGGAAACAGGACAACCTTCAGAAAAATGTGTGAGGGCCATGGGGTTGGGGGAAGAAATAGTAACTTTTCTTCTTCTTGTTCTGATTAGAAATAAACCTTGGTGATAAGTGTTTAGATGGAGTCCTAAATAACAACCACTATGAGTCAGATATCCTAAAGGTATGTTTAAAAATCCTTATGTATGATGCATAATAATCAACGTACAAAGATTAAGATGTATTCGCTCATGAGCCCTGAACATTCAGCTGGACCAAAGTTATTGTTGCTGTGTCTAGACTGGAAGTATTTTGGGGTGATAATTTGGCTTTTACAGTCTCTGTGTAAGAGTGTATTGTATTCTAGAGATGTATTCCATTAGCACCAGCTCTTTCCCACCACCCAAATTAACAGCAGGGAAACAATCACTTTCATGCAATCCTGACGTTTAATTTCTCCAACGTGCACGTCTGACATTTGACAGGAAGGCCAAAATTCTAGACATAACTTTTGAATTTGAGTTTAAGTAACTGAGAGACACACTGTAATATTCACATACATTTGGCTATTAAATCATAAAAGAATTTTACTTGTGTGAAGCTTTTGTTAGGGAAGCCAGTTTCTACAGTCTGCAGTGTAACATCCAGAGTATTAATTAAGAAAAAAATAATTCACTAAAAATATACCAGGAAAATGAGACTTGTTAAATACTTCTTCCCAGACAAGTTAGATTTCACGCTAGGTTGCATTTGCATGGAAAATATTTTGCCCATACCATAAGGAGTTACTAACTGGATGAAATCTTGATTTAAGGTAAATAAATGTGACCGAAATGAAGCTATTTGCGTTCTTTTGGCAAAAGTGGGAATCTTCTGAAAAAAAGATACCAAGGGGAAGATTTCGTTGGAGATCTGAAAGTATCACGCTGAAGAAGTTAAAGATACTTAATTTTTACTTCAACCATTTGGAAAACCTAATTAGATCTAGACTTGGAAACATTTGAGAGTAAATGGCTTTAATGTTGGAGATTTTTCTACGCTAAACACTTGAATTGCTCTTTTCAGGATTACCTGGCATCCAGGGGTTTGACATGGAAAAATATGTTAAACGAAAGTCTCTTGGCTCTTCAAAGAGGAGTTTTTATGTTGTCGGGTATGTGTTATGTTCTTTTTTGTACATAACTCTTTGTCTATATATAACTCAGTAATGTTGTCAAGAGATTTGAAGTTCTGTGTGCGTAACAAGTGCCATCATGACAGTTTTGTTAAATCTGGTATCAAACCTTACGCTGACATACACAAATTGGTTTTCTTGCCAGATTACAGAATTACTGGGAACACGGTGCTTTGCTACTGTTGTGGCCTTCGCAGCTTTCGAGAACTTGCCTACCAGTACAGGCAGAATATTCCCGTTGCTGAATTGCCAGGTGGGGATTGCTTCGTACAAAAAGGGGGGAAAGTCTTTTAAAGAGTTAAAACCAGTTTTATCCTGGTGTCCTTGGGGGTTTTAGCACCTCTTTTGCAGGGCTGATATCTTATGCAGATTCCTTTACTTGTCATCTGCTAAGTTTGCATATAGTTACTTGAGACTCCCTAATGGAATCTTTTCTTTCAGTATGATTTCTCATCTGTAGAATAAATATATCTGCATAGCGAAAAGAGGAATTCAATAAAATCAAGGATATAATTGACAGGAACTACTTGCTGTAATTTTGTGTATTTAAATGGGAAAATAAATTAAATGATGCATCTCACATTTTACCAGCTCTCAACTAGGAACAAGAATGTTTCCATAAATTCATTCTAAATCTGTTTGCATGTACAGTTGTAGTATAAAATAGCATGCGAGCAACTGTGCCTCCTTCAATCCTAAATCTGTTGGGAACAGAAGCTCATCCAACAGACTTCTTTTCAGTGTTACTTTTGTCCGTCTAGTTCCTGTTAGCAACAGGTCCCTGTCTTTAAGGGAGAGATCTCTGCTGAGGATTCTGCCTCTGCTGCTGTGCACGACGAGAGCCGGGCAGTCACCGTGTTTCTCCTTAGGACTGCTTTGCACTTCAGTGTAGTGGCCTGCTGGGCAGCTGAGTTATAATGGATCTAAAAGGAGGGAGAAGACAACAAACCCTACCCTAATTAATAAACTTTTCTTTGGTATGGAAATGTATCTAAACATATGCTCAGTATCTTAAACTGTAAAGTCCATCTCTATTAAACTAACTGGTAAAATTTCACCTGACAGCACTCAGAACCACATCCTTTCATTGTAAGTCTGCGTGAGCTTAATACTCAGAATGAAATTTTTTTTCTGTCATTCACCAAATACTTGCTTTGTTTCTAGAAAGGTGAACTAGTATAGCTTACAGTCTTCTTCCCAGTCATATCTTGTTTCTCTACAAAGCCTGCTCTGGTGGGTAACCACCATTGGCAGTGGCTTAGGAATCACTTCAGTAGTAAATGTAACATTTTGTTTGCTCTTTTTGTAGTGACCGTCACATCACGTCCTGATTGCTACTGGGGACGCAATTGTCGAACTCAGGTCAAAGCACATCATGCCATGTAAGTCACACAGTTTAGGAAGTGGGTTTGGTTTTGTTTCTTTTTAGAAAAATAACTAGAAAAAAACCCCCAACCTTTGACGTGCCAGAAATCGTATGAGTAACGCTGTTGCACCATAAGCAAAATCAGATGAGCTTTGGGGGTTTTTTTGTCATTTTTATTTTTAATATAAGTTTGAAATGAGCCTTTTGTGCATGTCAGAAGGGCACCACTAGCACTTGGAAGTTGACGTTATCCGCCTCTTGAGTCTTGTTTTCCACACACAACTTCCCCTTCATTCCTATTCTCTTTCCACTGCAGCAACTCATTTGCTCATGTTTGGGTCCTTCTCAAAAACACTATACACAACAATCAGCCCTGTGCACTCTCCATTTGAAACCATGAGAGACTCTTCTAGTGCGGTGCAGCACTATTTTGAGAGAGAAATTGGTGGGAATCATTTGCAAGAGGAGAAGCAAGAGAAGGCTGGAACACGTCACATTAGGAACCTGGTGTGGCTTAGCAGTTCCGGAGTTTGGAGGAGTTTGGAGGTCTTACACCTCAGACCCAAGCAATCTGTGCTATGGTGAAAATAAATTACTGAGCCTGAAAAGAGGCTGATCCTCTACTTCTCGAGTATTTTAATACATCTGGAGGGCATGGACGCCTGGTATCTGGTCATTCATGAGACGTGCATCCAAAATAAAGTAAGGTCCTTGATTTAAATGAATTCAAGGCCACTGATAACCAGTGCGGTTTCATGCTTACAAAAAGATGCACGCGTGGTAAGGCAAATAGTAAAGGCTAGTAAAACAAAACAAAAATTAATCTGCCTAAGAGAGAACTGCTTCCAGAGAGGGTAAAAAAATCCTTCTGGCTTTATGAATAATTCTCTAAATTCTCAGTGCAAATTGAAGTAGAGGAGCTGTTGCCCCTTATTGAGAAATTGCTTTAATGAACAGTAGCTTCTGCAGTATCTTTCTAGTGCTGCAATGAACATGCACACTTAGCATAATTCCTTTAATATTTCAGGTACTATGGGAAAATAATCAGTCTGTACAGCTCAGGCAAGCAGATCATAAGAAAGACCTGTAAAATATTCATCCCCAGTGTCTTACAAAATCAGAGGGGTTTACTAAATAACTTTCAAAAATAGTTTGGGGTTTAAGTTGCAGATGTAATTCGAAGCACCGCTGCTGTCTGTAACTTCACTTTACAGGACTGTCTGTGTTCCCAGAGGAGATTTTGTTTTGAAATGTTAAGAGAGTTAATTCAGTATCAAAGTACTCACCAGTCGTCTCTGTTCATACTGTGGTGGATAATTCCATTTAGAATAGAAATGACTCAGGGATTTTTTCTTTTTTTTTTTTCTCCCCTTTCAAGCATTAGCTGTTCCTAGAACGTTATTGACGGCTGCTCTTAGTTCCTAAAATCCATAAATGCAAACAATCCTGTCATACCACTCATAGATACCCAGTTACGGGGTTTTATTGAGCTAAACTGTGTGGCTAAGTAGTTTGGTTATGTAAGCAAGGTTTCTTCCTGATCTTTGGTCTAATTCAGCAAGAAGGAGAAAATTTATAGTCTCTTTTGCATTATCTCTTCCACGTATATGTGGTTTTTCACTCTCAACACCCCAGCTCCTGTTCTGGTTATGGATCAGGGGACACATAACTCAACTAAGAGAAAAACAAAGAATGAATAGTGAGATGTGTTTGAGAATCGGAAGGAAGGGCCTTGTACAAAATCGTGTTATGTGTTTAATTCATGAAGACAAGCTTGCCATTCCCATAAAACCTGAATAATACAGAATGAGAAAAACTGAGTTTTCTTTCCAGAAGTTTCTAAGCCAGTGAAAGAATGTGTTTATGTTGAAATATATTATTAGTCTGGTTAATTCTAGTTCTTAGTGACTTGTGTAATGCTGTCTACTAAAAATTACTAATGTCTCACAGGGCAAGGTGAATTTGCTAATTCCTGTTTTAATTGCTGTCTGGGTTTGAAGTATGCAGGAGTGTAGAGGACCGCGTTTAATCACAGGTTTTCTGTGTGCATAATGAAGCAAACAAGGATTAGGCAGGAGAGAAGTTGAAAGTCCTGTTACAGATAACACAGTGGCAGACCATGATCTAAACAGGTTCTGAAAAACAGATACGTTACCATGTGAATGCTCCGCTCTCACTGTTTAACATTTTAAATACCCTGTGAGACATGCTGACTCTCTTGTTGCCTGACTTCCGAGAACTTTTACTTCTTTTTTTTTTTTCCCCAGGAAATTCAATCACATTTGTGAACAAACACGATTCAAGAACTGAATACTTGTAATCAGTAGAGAGGGGACAAAAACCGATTACACTGCTTGTACAGTTTGTGGTTCCAGGGGATCTTCTCAGGTCCCCCATAGCAGGGATTCAGTAACTTTTGCATCAGGTGATCTGGTGTGAACTTTTTCATTTGTAGGATTTTACAGCTGTACATGAATAAGGTAGATTTTTTTTTTCCAAGAAAGTCCAGCAAGCATTGCATTCCATCCTCATGACTACAGTGTCCCTGAATCACTTCAGTGAAGAACACAAACAGAAATCGAACACTCAGAAACCAGCCATATCTTGGGAAGACCTAAGAATAAGGAGTGTATTTGCACTACTTGTGAAGAAACTAAGAAAAATCCTTAATCTTAAAGTAGAAATGTTTTGTAAAAGTATCTGATGGGTATTTCAAGAGCCATTAATATTTAAGAAGGAAATTGTCAGTGTGTATTTGTAACTGCATTTTGCGGTAGTCTGATATTTTGTCACTACCCATTGCGTTTGGGCTAGAAACCATGTTAATATTCACTTTATAAAAAAAACTCCAGCCATCAAACAGCTGTTTCAGCTTAAAGCTTCTACCATATGTGCAGTGTTGTAGTGGAAGTAGCACAGTTTATTTTCTTAGTTTAGTTGTGTTGATGTTTTTATTCACATTAAATTACAGAAATAATTGCACAAAAATTTGAAAATTGCATTTAAAGTTGGGGTAATACTTGAAGCAGAACATACTTCTGCTAATATTACTTCTGTAGTGTCTTATATCAGAGACCAAACAGCGCTTTTGACATAGAGCAGCCAGTAGGACACACTGGTTCATTTTTTTATTTCTTTTTTGGTTTGATACCGTATGCTAAATACGTACCTCTGCCATGCAGCTGTCCTCTGGCATACACTGGTGAAAATGTAGAAGCTGCAATTTAAAATAGAATATAGCAGCTTTACTGGAAAGAACAATCTTACAGAAAATAATCCAGTTTGGACAAATGGTAGCAATATGGAGGCATTTCTGGATAGGGATGATGAAGGGGAACACTGGTGTCACTGACATAAAAAATGTAGATTTTATTTTCACGCCTCTTGCAGAGCTCATTCAGGAAAAGTCCTCAGTGTAATTCAAAAGAAAAAAATCCCAACACAACCTCCTCCCCCTCCAAACTGATTGGATCTGTTTCATCATAATCTGGTAGCTAATGTTGACAGACCTCAAATGGGACCAATTTTTCATCATACTTTAGAGTGAAACAGAATGGGCAGAAAGCGTACAAAGTTACCTCTGCAGAGACCACGGTGGGTTTCAGTATGCCTTATTTTCTGAGCAGGATTCATCCTTTGATGATAAAAAGCGTACACACAGTATCTTGTGATATAATGGAGCACAAATGATGCAGCACATCGTGTCTGCTGGTGTCAGAGAATGAAACAACTATTTCCAGTAATGCACATCTCGCTGTGAATGCTAATTAGAACGATGCTTTTCCGTTTAGATTTTTATTTTTTAAAATAGCTGTTGCAAGGATGGGTCTGTGACCATGCCCGTATGCTATTAAAAATACACGTTGGAGCGGACTTCTTCCTAATCTCTGGGCATTTTCTCCTGTGAGTAGGATTTAAATTGGATCTGGAATAATACTTGAAACTTCTTTTAACAACAACAGTGTGTTTCTGTCTTTTAGTATTATTAACAATGTTCTGTTGCTTCTGTATTTGTATTTTATGTTTAGATTTTTTTTAAGGTTATTTTATCTTCTCAGGACAACCATTCCCAGCTGTTCTTGATCTCATTCTCATCTCTGGCTGTGCAAAGTGAGCGCAGTTGTGGAGATCAAGTCTTTGCACATTATATGCAGAAATGTGCTTTGCGTTCTCATTCACCACTTCCTACCACCCAGATGGGCTTTCAGCATAGACTTGTCACTGTGCGAGTGTTCAAGCCACTCGTGCTGATTTTTTTGTTGTTGGTCAAGAATAACGTGTCTACAGTACTATGTACAACCTCGCTTGCACTTACTCAAGTTATGTTTGTATAGGGTTGTTTTATGTGAATCGAGGGGAAAAAAAAATGGGGGTAACAAACGAACGACAAAACTCACGTACTTAAGGTCGAAACTACCTGTGCAGTGGAGGTTCTTCAGATTCCTTTATAAACCCTCTTCCTTTTCCCTGTTACAGATAATTAATCTGCCTTTCTATGCATATAGGGTTGCGGTAGTGCAATGGAATGAAGGGATTTTTTTTGTCATTTATATTGTACCAGGAAGAGATGAGAAATTAACTTGCAGATGGGGAGGGTGACTAAATCCTGATCTTTATATGCTCTTAAGTAAATAAGAGTATCTGTCATGGGTATTACATACTCTATACATTAGACCTTTTTAAATGTATGGTTACCAGGAGATAGTTAATGTGATAAATGTATGAACTATGCTTGGTGTAACTGTTTAAATACTGTAAAGGTGCAGCATATTTTTAACCTGTCTAAAGCACACCCCCACCTCCTTTATAAGAGATATTTGGAAGCTGAGCATGAAATGTGGTAGAATAGATGTTGTGAAAAGCAAGGTGATACGATAGGGTTCGACATAGTGGTGAACAAGGTATATAGTCTCTCTCTTTGAGAAAGTTCTTTTATAAAGAAGGTGGAGAGTAGTTCTTCCAGTTCTCTTTTGTGATTTATTTTTTTCCTGAACTAAGAAGTTATTAAAAAAGAAAAAGATACTCACTGAAGTTGTCTCTGTTTCTTGTGTAGCATATTCTCTTGCCACGGAAATGGATGTATGCAACACTGGCTAATGCTTGGTCAAGCTATTAGTTATCTGACTGTTGAGATTTTACAACTGAGTATCATCCTTGAACTTGTAATGACAAACTTGATGTGAGTTTTTGTGTCAGCCCAAGAAATTCTCTCAAACTTTCTTAGAAGTGTCAGATGATATCACAAAGTCAAGATGACTTCAAAATGCTAGTAAATAAAAAAGTTTACTACTTTTAAAAATGTGGATACTTTTTAAAAATTTTTTGCAACACCGTAGTGTTGAAGTGATGAACATGAGACCAGTGTTGATTTCACAGCAGGCGAGCGAAAATGGTTGTCGTACTGTGTTTGTCTTTACAATGATCTGATTTGTAAAGTTACAAGATTTCGAATGGCTGCTATTATTAGAACTTTTCCTAAATGGGCCTTTTCATTTGCTGAGCAAACAGGAGGACTTGTCTGTGCCCTGTTCTCTCCGAGGTGGCAGACAGCGGTGCCACGTTGGTAAGCTTTAAAGGGCAGTCTGGCATCCCGGGATTTCTGCGCTGCTGCCACCCCCGTCCTTGAAGCTGGATATCCTTCAGTGTTGGAGCTGCTCTGTACTGCTGCCTTCAACCAGCTGACATTCGTTCCTCTGACTACATTTAAGAGAAATTCAAACTTGGGTTAAGTCGTTTAAAAGTGAAAATGCTGAGTTGTTCCGTACGGCATAAAGAAAAGCTGATAGACCTTAGAACTTGTCACAGTTTTGGCCTGCCCTGCACTTAACACTGGTGGATTTAAGCGTTCTCTACTCATTATGTCAACAAATGACTTGGGACTGGTTTGGTCTGAGGAAGCTGCTGATTTTGGATTTATGCCCTATCAAGTGATCTGTTCTGGCACAGCGTAAGTTCTTCCAAGCACTTCCTCCGTAAAGAGTAAAGAAAGCTGGTAGCATGATTGTGAGAAGGAGAATGCAATCCATGGCCTTTAGCAGCTGGACTAGCTGCCAACACTGATCTCAACAGCCACCGTTAGTCCGAGCCCCCCCAGGGTGTCTCGAGCGTCGCGGTTAGCAGCTGTGTGGGATAACTTGTGTCTAAGCTCTGATACTGTCATCCTCGAATTTAACAGGAAAATCTTGGTACTTGACACTCAGAGATCAGTCATCAGTTTGTTCATTCTCCAAACAAAATACACCATTTTGCATCGATTTCTAGACTTCCGCAGAACGGAGTGGTGGCAGATGGCTTAGCCTACAGCAAGAGCCTCGGGAGATGAGCGGATTCGAGTGAAAGGAGTTAGGCATTTGAGAAGAGAATGCTCGATTCTAAGTTAGGCTCTGAAAATCTGGTTTCTTATGGCTTCTTAGAAATCTCTGCTGGAAGGGGGCCTTATTTTGTACAGTCTGCCCTCTAAAAATAAACCAACAGTCACTGTGTTACTGCAAGTTAGGAAAAGGGTATCTTGATTTTTAAAAACTTGTGTGGGGATTTTGCATTTTTTCCACCTATTTTGTCTAACATTCTTTCTGCATGATGTTTAGGAGCTGAAATACCACTTACACAAGTCCAAGGAATAACTTCTGAAGAAAACTAATTATACTGTTTCCCACAGCAATGCTTAATATGCAAAGATTGCTTCTAAATCTGCTTTTCAGGTCATCCTTCTTTTCTTCACACTTCACCATTTTGACTTTCAATGAGGTAATTTCGCCCTTAAGCTCATTAGTTTCCATAGGAAATGAATTATAAAAAATGCTAAGCGTGCCATATGAGGTTTAACATCAAAGGCATCTCCAGACAGACCAGGAATCTGTGGTGAAGCTATATTTGGTCTCTGCTGGGGATTCTTTCAAGCGCTGCTGAGTTCCATTTGCTCCCGTTAGGTAAGTGTTGGCTTAGGACTTGTCTTTTTTCCATGCAAACTAATCTGTAATTGTTTAGAATAAAATCTAGTAAGTGACTGGACTGTTTGAGTCACATGTGTTTTGTTATGGCTTATTTGACCTTCTCATGGAAAAAAAAAACCCAACACCAAAGCAAACAGTTATGGGTAGGATGCTTTGTAACCAGTTCTGAAAGGAAACCTCAGTCCATGTTTCTGCTAAGAAGTTATAAATGGATTTTTCTTGCTGAATGCTCCTCTGAATCCTCAAAGTGAGGATGCGTTAGCTGCATGTTAAACCTTTTGGATTGTTTTCCCACTGAGCCACCATTCTCAACCATTTTAACTACCTGACAAACCTAGCACTCGGGATTCTTGTCAGCTTGTAGAGCGTCAAGCTTTTATTTTTGAAGCTCTGTCTCAACAATGAAAAAACAGGGAATGCCCATGTATTTTTACCCTACCCGATCTACCTAACACATTGGCTAGAGGGACTGCCTGGTATATTCCTGAATAATTAATGTTTAAAAAGTGAACGTCATTCAAATCCAGTTTTGCTGAAAGAGTTCTCCTCCTGTTTGTTAGCCTCCACTAACACTTTTGGACATTTTTTTTCCCCATGCAATTGTGATTGAAATGATTTTCCTCCTCTTCAGCAAGTGTTTAGCATGCTTATCCCATGTGCTGCTTAGTTACAGTATGCAAAACAGCGCCGTGAACTGCCTGCGTTTCCACAGAGGTAGAACTGAGCCACCGCCCGTGCCTGAGCGGGCGGCTCGCTCTCGTTAGCAAGGGGCAGCACAGCTCTCGGGAGTGGTGGGGCTGTTAGGAACAAAATAAATGCCACAAGTAATACGAGTCAAAACTAATCCAGGACAATATTTACAGCTGAGAGTATCAGGGCACTTTATTCCACCCGGAGCTTTCAGAATTTCTCCAATTTGCACTGTGACTTTTTTGAAGAGTAGGGGTGGGAGCTGCTGCTGCTCCTGCGGTGGGAGGGAAGGAGAATTTCAAAACAGTTCTTTTAGCTGTAAGAGGAAGAGAACATTTTATAAATTCTTTGAAGGTACAAAATAAAACACAAATACCTCTTCAGCAGTTAATTTTAGTGATCTGCCTAAAAAAAATAAGGAACTTCCAAAGGCAAGTCAGGAACTTAAGCGTAAGTCTCCCTGCGACGGACTCCTGGGTCTTCAGGGCTGGCCCAGACCCGTGTGGATGGTCTCCAGTTAGGGACTCAGGTTAACCACCAGTTAGGGGTTTGGCTTCTGTGTTTCTGGTGGCAGAAGACATCCCCTCTGCGTGGTTTGGCGATTCAGCCCCGTCCGTTCTGAGAAGGAGCAGCATGGTTGGCTATTGCATATTCTTCAAGAGGAGAGGGCCTCTCTCCACGGGTCTGCAGATGCAGTCGCTGCTGAGCACAGGGTCTCTGAGCCCGCGTCCCACGTACAGTCGGCTGTAGGCTGCCGCACAGGTGATGAGGGGAGAGGTACGGTCTTAAGGTAAGCATGATGTGAAGAGAAATCCAGACTCCCACGGAAAGCAGCCTCTGGCAGCAGCCGTCACAGGGGCAGAAGACTCTCGTCTTTGGTTACACAGACAGGCAGTAGTGGAAGTCGGTGCAAACACCCCCTCGTTATCTTGCTGGGTTACTGAGGAGAAACCAAACAGGGTCTAACCCGCGGGTGTTTGCTGACTGAACGACGCAGCAGCGTTTGTGCGCTTTCCCCTGCAGCAGCTGCGGGGAAGGTTGCTGTACTGGTGTACTCCATGGCACACCCTGGGGCTCGGGGGCGATGCCCGTACAGCTCAGTCTTTCAGCAAAATGCACGAAGTGAGTGTCACTACATTGTAAAAATGAAGGGTTAAACGCTCTTTTATTGAAAAAGCCACTTCCGCCAGCCCTTCGAACGTAGCTATTGTCAATAACTGAGCACAAGGACTTTTCAAAAGTAGGTTTTAGTACTTCAGTCTTTAGAAGTGTAATAAGTAACAGAACATTCACTCTGAATTACAACGTATATGAGTTTAATGCAGTGGAAGTTATTATTAGAGTACTGAAGACTTCTAAATATTCTCTTAATCATAAATATATTAACTCTTCCCTTTGAATCATGTAGCATTAATTTTAAAAAAACACCACCAAGAAAAACACAACCAAAAAACCCAAACCAACCTGGAGCCAGACTTTTGTGCTTCAAAACTTCTCCACACAGTCTGGTACTACCAAATGCAGAGACTCGTTTGCTGTTCAGGTTTCAGTCAGCTGAAGGCCATGTATGTCTGTGCGTCCACCGCTACCAGACATGCGGGTTCTGTGTCTACGTAGGCTCGTAAACACACACACAAAACGGAAGGCAAACCCCACAATCTTGTGCTGCATATCTCGGACGTTAATAGGTGGCAAATGGAAGCTGTAATGGCAGGTGCCATCATAAATAATTCAGTTAAATATTTCAGGAATCAGGCTTAAATGCCTTCACACAGAAGGATTAAGATAACTCGATGCACTCTGCAGCTGATAGAGAGGAAGACTTGCATGGAAGATTTCTCTCTGACACCTGTTTTATTACGTACTATTGCTTTAAATCAGTGTGCCTTGTCAGCTGCAAAGTACAGCTCCATAGGGAATTTATTCCATTTAAGAACACAAAGAAATCGTCACTTGTGGGCTGAGCATGCAGGAGTCTCCCGCGAAGGCAGGAAAATATCACCAGGAGGCAACTGAAATACTGACGGGGTTGTTAAAGGCAATAGGACCAGTAGGGTTCCCTTTGGCTCCGTGTTCCATCGAATGCCCTGGGTCTGCAGTCAGGGAGGCACCGCCACTTAGCAGTCCACTGCTAAAGAAAGTGAGTATCAGGGTTTGCCCCGCTTCATTTCGTCTTTTAAGCCTTGCCTGCTAGAGGAAGGAAAATAGTTCCCTAGTCAATGTGCGTTACCAGCAATAAACAGCTGGCGGATGTAGCATCCGAGCAGCTGCAGATATCCGGGAGCTGGATGCTGCGACTGTTCCTAGTATTTCAGTGTTTTTGTACACATGCTCCTGTTGCTATGAGCCGTCACTGAAAAACATCGTGGACTGAGGTGTTTTATCTTACAAAGATAAAGCTACATCAGACTTGTACAGAACTAGCACCCAGTACTGGGTTGCTCAGCTTGTCTGTACGCTTCTCTAAAGAGGATCTGAGATAATCGTGGTCTTTTAACACTAGAAATGCTAATACTTGGTAAACTGTGAGCTAGAGAACAGGAGATATGAAATGCGTAAAATAAAATTTACAAAACTGTACACAAACACACGTGATTGAATCCTTACCCTTGGCTCGGCAGGGCTTGGACTGTACAGGCATGAACCAAATTTAACTCATAGCTCCCAACAGAAAGACTCAGGTGGTACCACAGTGGCAAAGGACTGATTCAACACCAGCTATAAACCACAACGAAGCCATCTCAGATGACTTTCATTTCTCTTTCCAGAAAAGGTTTTCTGCAGTCTGAAGTACCTTTTGGAGGATGCTTTCTTGTATAAACCACATCAAAACTGCATGCAGAAGAACAGAGATGAGGTTAGTGAGCGGAAGGGAAGATGGCATTTGTGCTGCGCCACGTATCCGCGTCACCTCAGTCCCAAAGGGGGGGGAAGCAAAGACTGCTCTTAACAAAGTCGCGTCCATCTATGACTGCCGCGCTCCACTACCTGGCACCGCTCCCACTCTGATCTCATCCCTGTGGCCTCTATTTTTGTGAACTGATGTTTCAGTCTCTCTGAGGGCATCACTAGACTGAAGCTTGGCATAGCGTAGGAGCAGCTGGGGTATCACAGTTCAGTGAGGTCTCGGCAGTATCAGCATCTACGACTGACGAGCTCTGCTGGTCCCTGGCAGAGCTAGGGGCCTTCACGTGCGCTCTGTACAAACCAGGGGATTTTGCCCAAAGGGGACGATTTGATACGAGGCTGCCAGAACTGCTCCCCTCCACAGTCAGAACCACCGGCTGTTTACCGGGCACAGCTGGAGCACACAGCGCATTTTGCTCTGACAGATGATCTCCACATTGACTAAGATGCTCTGCTAGGACCAGAGGCTGCTGATCATCCCCTTCTTCAGAAATAACAAAAACCGGTTTGTTTTTATCTGTTTCTGCCATAAGCTCCTTTGTTTTCGAACCATTGACTAAGGTGATTTTCAGTGGGTTGGAGCTCTCTAGATTTTTGAGGCTTTGGCTGTTAACTGGAGATGCTGCCCCTGGATGTCTCGAGGGATCCAAGGACCTTGCGTGTTTGCTGTCAGGGGAACTGCCAAAAAACCCAAAATAAGGGTTCCCAAACCTGGATTTCTTCAAATTGCAGTAACTTAGCTTCCGCTGCCTCTGTGCAGACAGGGTGAGGGGGTATGAGGCATTGCTGACAGATGAATCGGAGCAAACAGTCTCTGCTGCTCCCTCTATCTCCGTGGCTGAGATCACCTTTCTGGTTGGGACACCTTGGGATCTTGCAGCTGTAGGAAAACCCTGCACAAAATATTAATAAATCAGTAGACACGCCATTAAAAGCAGCTATCTTGAGAAAATTTAATCCAAAGAGAAGTAGAAGATAAAATTCTGGGTTCGTTAGAGGTGAGGTGCATTCTGTAACAAAAACTTGTGTTATTACCTTAAAAAAAGAAGAAACATCCTCTCTCAGCCTTGTAACAAGCTCTAGTTTTGATGATTCCAGATAGTGAGACCTAGATATCCCCCACACGCCTATGGATGCTTCACAATGCAACAGTGTGAAGTAAAACAAATTTAAGGCATAACCAGGGGAAAACGGGTCCATGTCAGAGCATTTAATGAGCTAATCTGGTCTAAAGGCATTTTCTAACGTTCTTCTGGACTGGGGCTCACTTCCTAACTGGATGCTAACTGCTGGGAAAAACAGCTTCTTAGCACTTCAGGAAAGCCTGAATAAATTACAATATACTTAGGCAAACGAGATTCCCACACACCGAGCAAGATGGACTGGAATGTGTGTTGCAAAGCAGCGGGCCAAGAGGAACACGCGTCTGATCAGCATGCAGCCGGGGGTACCGGGGCACAGACCCCGAGCACCCCCTCCTCCCCCTCCTGCAAGACTTACGCTGTGGTCAACGAGCTTGGTGAAGGGACTGTTGGTGCTCCAGCTGCACCATTTTTTCTGTAGCTGTGGTATTGGAGCCAGGATGTCGTGGAAAGTTCGGGCACTCCACGTGCGCTGTCTGGGACAGGGATTTTCCAGCTGGACGTTCCCCTTCTCAACGGCGTCTGCTCCTGCAGCCGTGTCAGCAGAAGTCAGCCAGTCAGACACGGAGGCTGGGCTTGTGACACTTCTTTTTAGGTTTTTGTCCTGAAAGGAACAAATAAAGATCGTTTACAGCGTCTTTCATCAACAGGTTTTGAAAACACTGAAAATAAGCTGCTGTTAGTGCAAGAGACCGATTTCTTCAGTGGTTCTCCTCTCAGGACAAGTCACGGGAATGCAGCTGCTCCTTGCTCGCCCAGAGTGCTGCCTCAGGTCGCTGGCTTCCCTGCATGACAGTTTGACCTTGCCTGCCCAGCTCCGGGTTTAACACTGAATGGGAAATCTCAGTCACATAAGAGATAGAGCCCTCTCACTCTTGCTAACCAAATACATCCAGTATCTACGGCTTTCTTTTACTGGAGAGATCTGAGAGATCAGAGTAGTAAACTTGGCTGTGGAGAACATAATTCTTCCACTCTACTTGGCTCTTGGAAGTCTCTAGGTGTGTCTGTCAAAACTTCAAGGGGATGGGGCCCGCTGAAAGAAATACAGAAGGAAGCAACGAGAGAATCAGAATTCTCAAAAACGTGTGATTCAGGAGGGAAGACTCAAGTGGTGCCCTTTATCCTATCGTTGGGAAGAATTAAGAAAACACAAAGAATTAAAAACACAGAGAGAATAATCTGTTCTTCGTGTCTGTGGTGAACAGAATAAGGAGCACGAGACCCAGACGGGAGCCGAGGAGTTTTTCATTCCACATAAGAAATGCTCTCCAGGTGGAAAACGTGCTTCAGCAGTAGAACAAGACATCCAGACAGGTGTAAAATTGGCACCGTTAGAAGGTGACACCGCATTAAACCAGTGTCACCAGCTCTGTGTACAAGCAGAGTTGATCTGACACGGGAATGAACCTCAGACCACTTCCAAAGATCTCTTCCATACTGACTTTATGTGCTCTGATGTTGTATTTAAAATCACAGGTTTTGTCCTTAATATTGATGTGGGTTTAGAGCCAGAAAAGTGAAAGAATCCTCGCCTGTCCTCTGAATCTCCTTTCACTCTTACTAATACTTCACCTGCTATTTATACAAGCCTCCTGCTCCACAACTCTGTATGTATTTTTAATTTTCAGCTGTGCAAATACGGATGTCACGAGAAGAATGCAAAATCCACATTCCCAAAGTTTACATAGTCCTTAAAGAGGGTCTCAAATAAATCCCACGGAGCCCTCGATTTAGAAGTTCTGAGAAACCAGAAACTTGACATTTGTTATTTCTGAGCAACCGAATCTCTCAAGTTTCTGCAAATCAAAGAAATTATTTAGTTAAAATGTCATATTAGAAAGGGATGTGGAGGGAGGAAAGTAATTGGCTGCTACAGCAGAAAAAAGGTCTCAGTAGGAAGCTGGGAGAGGATTCAGGCTCTGGATGAGTTTGTTTCAATATTAAACTCTTACTCTCAGATTTGATTAAAGCAACAATCTTTATTTATAAATATAAAAGCCTCTTCGGGCTGTCTTAGGGTTTATTCTAATATTATTATAAATACCCCCAAACTGGTGTAAAAGCCAGCCACTGGTTTTGAGATAGGCATACTGGAAGTAACTACAAAGATGAATGATATGTTTTCTCGATTTTTGAAAATGGTTCAGCAAAAAAATGTTTCTTAAACCTCCATGACAACAGTCTTTACTCAAACCTTTACGTATGAAATCTGTAATGTCAGAGGTCACAGCTGTAAGAGAGCCAAAGGCTGAACGATGGCTTAAACCACCCGGGACTTAGAGAGCCACGACCCTCCTGGGGGACAGCTCGGAGCCATCTGGAAGCCATCGTGCCCGCTGTGTCCTCACACCGGTCCACTTACAGAGACGTGTTTGCTCTCCCAGCGCTTGCTCCTGCCAGGGGACTGGTTTCCCCACACGGGTTTTAAGAGCTAAAAAGCACAAGCCCGTCTATCGCTGGCTCCTGCCCAGCGGAGCTGAGGCCCACACTCCCGGGGGGGCACAAGACCAAGCGGCCAGCCGCCACGTCTCAGGAAAAAGATCTGGATAATTATTTTAATGAAAGTGCCTTATAGCTTCCTCTGTCTGGCCGAGCATTTTGGCTGAGGTGAGTCTGATGGCATTATCTACTGTACCGTAAAGGCTCAGGACTGCACACGTCTTTTCACATGAGGATAACTTCTTAGCCCCTGCCAAGAAAGTGGCTACGCTCCACTGGGTAACCCATCCCGCTGGCCTAGTGCTGGTCCACAGAAGCTCTGCGCCATACCCTCTGCGGGAACCAGAGGCTCCAGTCAGGAACCGGCTGCCTGGCTGCACTTTACACCCTCACATACACATTCAGAAATTAAACTGTAACCATGTTTATTTCTAACGTCAAGTGGCCTGAACAGATCCCACTGGAGCCCGGGTTTGTAAGGAGCCGGCTGTGCTCATCAGCTTCCTCCCCGTTGGAGAGAATAGTCTTCAGCTGTGGGGAAAGCCCCAGCACTTTGAAAGGGGCCCTGCCACCCTTCCTGGGTGGGTGTGGGCTCACCTCTGTGCAGCGTGGACATCCCTGGGGAGGAGGAGACTCCTGAGTTAACAACGTGGTAAATTGCTTTTGTTCTTTGGATTGCCTCCTCTTAAAGCTGTTTTAACACTAAGTGTGTTATTTCTGTACGTCTATCTCCTCTGGTAGACTGCTGCAGAGGGAATGGGAAAACAGAAATGTTTTCCTTGAAGTGTGTTTGTTCATTCTGACTAGAGTGGGGAAAAGAGGAAGGAAAATGGGTTTCCCTCCAGTCTAGCAGCTGTATTTGTGTGTGGCTGCCACCAGGTGAAGCTCTCTCCACTGGAAAGGACCAAGGAGTGCAGGTGTCCAAGGGTGCCCTGCTTGGACGCCCCCACGGCTCCCAGTGCCCCGCTCCACCGGTTGTTTGTCTGTTTGTTTGGGTCTTCTCTTGGAGCAGAAGAGCTGTTTGCTCTTCCTTCCCTTGTTCTGTTCAGCAGTGTGGCTGGCTGGAGGAAAAGCTTAGCACGTGTCTTATGCCTGGCAAGGAAAATCCTGACCAGCCCGGCCTCCTGGCTCACTTCCTAGTCGAGGGCAGGGATACAGAATGCTCTTGTTTTGTAAACCGTGACAGAAGTGTTACGGGGCTGTCCTGGGGCATGTGAGTTTCTTGCGCTGGTTGTTTCTCCTCTTGTGGGAAAAAGAGCGAGCTCTGGAGAGGAGGGTATTGACCTGGGAAAGGCTTTAATACAGACTTGCAGTGGATGTGCTCTGCTGGGCACTGTGCTCCAGGCTGAAAAGGTGGCAGCCAGACCAGAGACTTCTGAGCTATCATCTGTTCCTAAACACATAATTGGCTGGGAGTGCAGGGAAAAGAGTTAGGGAGAACTTCCCGAACGGATCGAGATTTCTCTGTGTGTGTTTGAAAGGATCCCGGTGCTTCCACCTGAAGTGCTGGGGCATACACTGTCAATTTTCACATCAGCCTAGTGAGACAGGTGAAGAGCTTTCTGACAAGCTGAGGAGCTGGGTAGCTTCCCTGAGCACCTGCTCCTGGTGGGCAGGAGCAGGTCTGACTGCCAGGTCCTTCAGCTGCTGCAAGTGATGTTTTTAATGGAACATCATCTTTGTCACGGAACGTATATCTGAGGGCTGGCAGACCTCTGCATTATCACCCATCAGATCCAAGGTAGGCTTCTGCGCTTGCTGTTCTCAAAGCTGGGGAGATACTGGGGGTTCACAGTCCACATCATTCGATGGCAGCTCAGCTTGAGGGTTGGGGAACTTCCCGACTCAGTCACTACTGTCCTTGCAAAGTGGGAAGTAAGCATAAACAGGCAGATATGACAAATGCTGTCCAAGAGGGGCATCCCATGGTTTGTCAGAGATGCTGCACAGCATTCCTACCTGTATTCTGTAGGTGGTAAAGCTCAGCCCGCTGGCCCCAGGTCCAGCAGAAATTATAAACACTTCATCACTCCCAGTCTCAGTAGTCACCGCAGATGCAGAGGAGGGCACATCTGGGTCAGTGTCTTGAGGAGACTGTTCTGTGCTGCCCCCACAGGGAGTGGCTGAGAAGAGAAGAAAACTGGTAAAGACTGATTGTGAAAGTCCAAAACATCTGTTCCCAGCTCCTCCAGGACAAACCTTCCTCCCTCTCTCCCCAGACAGTCTAGAGCAGGCTTTGGCTCTCTGTCACACCAGCCAGAACAAAGTTCAATCCAATAGTTTGCTCTCCTGAAACTGCAAACATTTAAAAACAAAACAAAAGGGGAGGAACGCTCTTGAGTCTGCTTTCTAACAAAGACAGACTCAAACTGGAATCCCTCGCACTAATCACAAAGGCTATGCTGCAGATCAGAAACCTGCAGAGTGGCTCAGCTCATTCTTCATTTGTATTTACTCGTCCCTGTTAATATTGAGAGCTGTGTTCTTTGCTTGAACCCAAGCAACGCTGCTGCTCCTACCGGCAGCCTTATGCTCCAGGGACTGCCACAAGGGTGTGTGCATGCATGTGTCCCCGAGGCCAGGAGACCTCTGGCCACAACCTGCTTGATGGCTTTTCTGAAGGAGATGGGAAAGTGTCACGGTTGGGAGCACAGAATCAGCTTTTTAGGAAGATATCCTTGTGAGAGCTGTGTGTAATGCTGACGCTTTAGTGGGAAACTGATGGTGTTTAGCAACACAACGTGAAGCAGCTTTCTTGGCCCTCACCAACCAAAAGGGGCATCGATACAATTCATGTGTTGTGGCTCAAAATTGCGGCAAGTGTCATTATCTGTAGCTCAGCTGGGGGTCTCTTGCTCTTGAAACACACTGAGAAGTAAATGCCTTCTAAGGCAGTCTCATCCTTAGAGCTCCTCAGACAAAGTTAGCTCCAGGAGTCAAAGTTGTTCCAAAGCCAGTGTAGGCATTGTAAAGCCCGTCCCTTCCAGACAAGGTTATGTAGAGGGCAGGTGAAACTCTTCCACAATATACGGATCTTTTAAAGTTGTTTGCAGCAGCCTGAACCCACCACATTTGCTCTGCTAACCCAGTGTCTCTGCAATGCCATGTGCTATGACAGCTTTTGTTGGCAGTGTCCTGGAGCTGTGCTTGCACATGTTCCTTGCCAGGGGAATTACCCTACCAGGAAGGCGGGAGAGCAGCAAGGAACAGTTCCCACAACAAAGGCTTTCCGCTGTGAAGCGGCTCTCCAGCTGTGCATGGGCAAGACAGCGAGGAGGACCGCGTGGAAGCAATGAGCGGATTAACTGGCCAGGGGCTACAGGGTGCCCTGACCTGCTCCAGCCACTGCCCTGCGCTTACCCGCCTGCTCCCGGCTGACAGAGTGGTTGTTGTTTTCATTCTCCCGACTTGGCACCACCAGCTGGAGCTCGTTGATATCGACGGCAGAGTTCTGGATCCCATTCTACAACTCAGAACATGCCCCAGTAAACATCACCAGATAAACAGTGCAACAGCCAATATGAAGAGAGAAACAGAAATTGCTGAAGCCATTAGCACTAACCTCCTGGTCACTGCATGCGTTGGATGAGCTCCTTTTGGGGCACGTTCTCTGCCTGAAAAGGAGAGACAGCAACAACAACAACAAGCCCACGAGTGAGTTAAAGACCCACAGAAGGAAGGTCTCAGCTGCAAGAGGGAACCAGCAGGTTTGAGCTCTCCTGCCTACGCACGCTTCTGAAGTACTTGCCAAGACTCAGGGCAACAAGGCCTGTAGGTCAGGGGAGAAAATTACATGTCTGAGTAGTGGAAAGTCAGCTGAGGAAGAGAAGGACCTGTCACCATCTTCCCATGATCACTGCAAAAGCAGGAACAGGGTTCAGACCTCTGCCAAGCCCCTCCGGGCTCCCCGCACCGGCTGCTCTTCCATGTCACTGAACAGCGGGACTGAAATCCTGCCTTCGATCTGGGCAGTGACACCGTTCATATCCTGCTAAATATTTCATCTGGGTAGTCGATATCATGTGCTGGATTATCTGTAGGAAGCAGAGAGCATCAGGTGACGTTCAGCTGTATGAACGTTTTAAAAGATAGGGCTACGGCAGATGGTTACTGGGTTAACGTGCCTCTTGACTGAAGGGAGACAAAAGCACGTGCTTAACCAGCTTTTCACATTTTTACTAAAACTGAGACTATGAAACAACTAGTGTTATTTACTTTTGGATGACTAAGACTTAAAGATATGTCAAGGAAAGGCTGGCAGTGAACACAACGATGGCAGCAAGTGTAGTTTGTGTGCCCAGCAGTTCTCCGTGGGACAGTGCAGAGGCGTGTGGGAGCACTAAGGCACTGACCCAGGATGTGACCGTGTTACTGGTTTCACCACTGCCTGTGCTGTTGGCTGGCATTTTTCCTCTTGTTGGAGGGGTGGGTTTGTTCTAAGGCGTTTAATCTCCTCCATGCAAGCTGCCTCTTTTTTTTGGTAGTGATGTGTTGAAGCCAAGATTTCAAGTTTTCAGTCACCATTTCACTACTGCTTGTTTTTAAGAGTGGGGGCTCAGAGGTTATGTGATGAGGCTGGCTGTGAACCGGCATCTGCTCCATCTTGGGCATGGAGGGTTTAATTCCTTCACTGTATCATTGGATCTCTTCAAAAAATGCTTATTGACTGACAAGTGAATTGACAGGAAAAAACCCATGATGCACCCACTGGGCTATTCCTAGTGAATACAGAGAGGACCCTGGAAAACGAGGAGAGTGAGCTAGCACTCGAGTTTAATCCAGAGGAGGTCCAGATGGATTGCTGTTACTCTGGGAGGCACAATGGCATCAGCCGCTTCTTAGGGGAACTTAGTGCACGAATTCAGGAAGGCAGAACAGGGAACGGCTTCCAAGTAGGGGTGATCTTGCCTTATCAAGCAAGATCAAACCAAGCAGCAAACATTTCAGATTGGAAAATGTGTATGTAAATATTCCACACACACACATCAGAAGCTCTTATTTGGCACCAAAACTATTTCAGCAG
>NW_010414751.1:37571-50417 GCF_000710305.1 Buceros rhinoceros silvestris
TCAGCAGGAGTGTCCTGGGAAAACATGCCCCAAAATGGGTTATTGTGGCGGTTAAGGTATTCAGGTAGATGATGGGAGAACTATGTGCAACTCCCCCTTTTCCACACTCTGCTCTTTTTTTTTTTAGTCCCTTCCTCTCCCAAATCTTTCCTGCCAAAACCCGTGACAGAAGTTGAATCGTATTTCTTCCACAGTGAGCATCAGTCATCGGCAACCCCACCACTTTAGTTATCTGGATGGTCTTACTTTAGGGTTTGTTATTTGAACTTCTAGTATGACTTAAACAAAATGCTCAAGTTCCAGAAACAAATAAAAACCTTTTCTGTGCCAGTGTGGTGGAGTAAGAGAAGGAAGAGCCCTGTTCTTCTCAAAGTTTAAATTAGGATTGAAAAATGGTAATTGGCTGAAATGTCCCTGTTTTGATGTCATCTTCTCTCATCACACTTCGGGTATTGCGTGTCTGATGTCCACTGAATAATCTCACATACCATCGAAAACCAACACACCCAAAGGGAAGAGTTTCTATATTTGGCCAACAATTTTGGTGGAAAACTTGAGGGTTTTTTTTTTCCTTCTATTCTGAGCTGCTGCCACAGCGCCTGGAGAGATGCAGTAGTTTGCAGGACTGAGGGGATCTTGGTCTGTCTTCAGGTCACTCTCCAGCGGGACACTGCCACTCCTGTGGCACACTGCAGCACCCCGCCACCAAGGAGACGCTCAATTTAGATCAGAGCGCAGCTCATGGATCTAAAAACCCAACATACAAATATACCATTTTTCACCATTTAAAAGACATTGTAATTTTTTTTGAAAAGTTACTTCAAACTTCTCAAGTCAACCAAAAAATTCAAGTCTGTTGGAAGCTTTGTGCAAGCCTCTCACTAAACCAGCCTGATGTGTAGAGGGACAGAAATGGAGGACACAGCTGCAGCAGGCAGGGGAGGTTTTTGAGTTGTGCCTACCATGAGGATGGCAAAGGAAAAGTCTGGTTTTAGCCCAGAAGTGATGAGGATTCTCTGGGAGGGCATTATATGACAAAGGAAAAATTTCCAGCCCCAGGTGAAGGTCAGGCAGCGGCTGGCAGGGCAGCTTGCAAGGAGAGAGGTGGCAGCACATGATGGCTCGATGGAGTAGCGGTACACTAGGGGTTGTAACTGGAAACAGGTCGTTGGCAGGCTATGCAGATGTAAAATGCAGCTGCAGTCCATGGGTTGCAACCATCGAGCAAAAGACTGACTGCGCTGGAAAGGACTAAAATAAGGTGGACATGTCTGTTGTTCCTGGGGCTTGGGAAAGAAAATAAAAAATACCCCATTACTCAAGCCAGGCCTCATGGCCAACAGTAATTAGAATTATTGGCCAACTAACAACTGAAGCTTTCATTCCTTCCCCAAACAGCAAACAAAAGCTGCAGTGTGGCAGAGACTTGGAGTTTCCCCAGAGAGCTTTGCCCTGGCTGAATGCAATGAGTCTGAGCAGACACTGCTTACGACTTGGTGCACTGGAGTGGCAGGAGGTGCCAAGCCCATCCCGGGCCATTTCTATGCCTGGCAAGGCAGAGCCTGCTACTTATAGCTGAACAAGAGCAGCAGATAGAAATGGGGGAAAAAAAAATACAGCTAAACCTCGTACCAGAGGAACAGGTAACATATGAAGAGAAAAAGTGGAAGGCAGGTTTATGAGGCCAAGAGCTTGAAGGTAACTATTGGCATCCTTTGCACTATTGGCAACTATTGGCACACTCCAGCCAGGACAAGTATTACCTTGCCGCAGAGCTGGTCCCATTTCCGAGCATACTGCGTTGTTAATGCGTCTCCTTTCTCCTCTCAGCCCGCCCCTGACCATCTGACACTTCCTGCGCTGAGGACAGGCTGTGGCTCATACACTTCTGATGTCTGATTTCAAACCCCTATTTAGGGCAAGAAGCACAAAACAGAGCTTGGTGGGCTCAGACTAAAAGAAGTTTAGATGTGCTTAATGGCCTCTGAAGTCTTATTTTTGAGCTGCGTTAAAAACCTACAGCTGGGAAGTGTAAGCGAGCTCCAACCAGTGCCAGCAGTTCTGGAGCCAGAGACCAACATCCTTGAGGCAGTTAGCCCAGTAAAGGGCGGGGGGAAGACTCTTCCAGTGGAATACAAACGAGGTTACGCAGCACAGGTCATGGCATTGCTTCCACGTGTGTCGGCTCTCACTTAAATGCTTTAACTCTGACAAGAAACAAAGCACTGTAAGCCAGGTGTCCCTGGAACAGCACGCAGGGAATACGGGCAGCCGGGACAGTTACCGGCCTGTCGGGAGGCTAAAGGCACTGGGGACAGTCTCTATTCATATACAGTCACTAGCTGACTGAGACATGTCGTCCTTCAAAAAAAGCCATAGAGCAATGAAAAGGCATAAAAGCTGGGTTTAAAAGAAGTGAGTCTAATCCTGGTCCTGCACCGTAGGACCCCCAGTAGGATGAATTCACAGTGACCAGGACACACAAACCTTTGGGGGGTAGGTGGGAAATGCATTCAGGTTTTTTTTTCTCTGTTTGTCAGCAAAAGCAGAAAATAACTTTATTTTGTAAACATCTGACAAGGAAAAAGCCAAACTGTGCATGCGAACGGCATGACCTGACTTTCAGGTGTGTGACAGGCCACACAGAGTAAACTCCGGTCAGTGAAATCTCAGATTGCTGGTGTACTTCGTGGTTTAACAGTCTCCTCCACGGATAGTTACAGTGAAATTAAACAGGGGCAATAGAGCAAGAACAGCCTACTCGCGTGTGTGTCAGCCCGGCCTGCTGCCATAGCACAGAGAGCATGTTTCTGTCTCTTTTTAAGATTGCCAAGTGCATAAAAATAAAGTATTTGGTATCTGGAAGAAATTTTCCACCAGACGTTTTCCTTTAGATCTCACAAAAATTTGTGTCTAAATTAGTGTTCTGCAACCTCTTTAAAGAGGAAAAAGGTTAGTCAGACGTAAGCTTAACTCTTACAAAAGTTCAGAACTGTTATGCAAATTTCAGACCCTGAAAGCAGGCATTTCCATAGACAGCAAGGGAGATGATATTTAAGCTTCCCCACCTTGCCCATGTTCTCTTATACCCCGTACGATGTATTCTGTATTTATTCAGGAAGAGCTAGAATCGCAGCCTTCAAAAGGACAAGGAAAACAAAGGCCATCTGTCAAACCAGGCTCAGTGACTAGGAGTGGCTGGGCAATCCTGAGACCTTTGGGTTGGAGGATGCACAACAGACGAGGCAGGGGATGCAAGGAAGAGAGAAGGCAGAGCAGTTGCATGTTGCCGCTGGGAAATGCATGCTATTGCTAATGCCCAGTCACCCCAGCGGAGCCCTGCAAGGAACAGTGCTTGTTTCAGTTTACCTGATGTTTTCATTGAAGTAAAATTTGAAAAATAGTGCTTGTTTAAAAAAAAAAAATGGAGCTTGGGCTGTGTTTTGAATTTGCTGGAAGAACAAAAAATAAATCGCTGGTTCTACAAAAATGTTTTCACTAGGGAGTTGGTAAGAAAAACGCAAACATGCAGGAGAGTGGAGAAGCTTTCTCCCCTTAGATACAGAAGAAAATAAACATGAAGTAGAAGCAATTGACTGGAGAGGGGTGCTTTTGTCACTGGCTGCTTTTAGCTGTTTAACTAGTTAGCATCAGGACCTAGAAATCAACAGCCCAGCCTGACCATTAGCTCATCTCCCTGTGCCAGTTTGGATGACACTTGGGGACAAGTGCAGGTGCTGCAGGGCGGTGCTCAGCTCTTCCCGAGCAGTCAAAGGGATGTGAAGATGACCACTTAACACATGGAGTGCATTGGAATTAAAGTCTCTGCACAGCCTCTTGGATAGAACGAAATACTTTTATTATTTACTTTCCTGCAGAGTGTTAGTGTTGGTCAGAGCCAAATCGTGGAATTGCTGTGAAAAGACGCAGTGGCTGCGGCTCAACGTGCTCAGGAGACTTGGGGAAGGGTGATCTTTCTGATCTGCATTTGTTCATTGGCCACTTAGTATCCCAAAACTAAGGTTCAAAGGCACCTCTGCCACTGAAAAAAGTAATGCCCAAGAAAGTCCTCACCCTTCAGGTATTTCTGCAGGAAAAAGAAAATAAATTGGAAGTACAGGAGATGTAGAACTAGGAAAGAAAACTGAGGAGCATTGGGCAGGAGTAGTGACCGCCATGGATCTCCTCTGTATCCACACATTCACTACGTTTAAAGGACAGCAAGCATAGCAGAGCAAAGGAAACATAACCGTGTTTTCTGCTCTTTTTCCTGTATGATATCACATGCTTCAAAGGCTCAGATATGCATCAGCTTACCTGCGAGCTATGCAGAGGGCAGAGAGCAAAGCAAGAGCAAAGACAACGATCCCTGTTGCAACTGCCAGCATCATCATGTTTTCCTTTCCCTCCTGCCTCTCAGCATCTACGGCGTTAGGTTCGGTGATGTTCTTGTACTCAAAGAGCATTGCGAAGCCTCGGCCCCGGTCTGTGGTGGTGATCAGTTCCATGATAACCTCAACCATTTCCAGAGAGGAACCAAAGACCATGGTCTTGTTTAAAGGTGAATTTGGCCCACAGAAGCGAGAAGAAAATGTGATGAGATCAGAAATGTATAGTACATCATGGGGACAGACATCCCCCGCTGGCTGCGGGCTGGAGGAGATTTCCATGGGCAATGCTGTTGTGGGAAGAATCCAGCTCTCTGCTGTAACTTCATCTCTCTCACTGGCAGCTAGGTGGGCAAGCAAGATCTTCCCTTTCAAATCTTCTGCTTCCAGGCCACTGCTGTTTTGCCTCTGCATTGTGGCACCACCAGCCGCAGGGAACGGCAGCTCTTCTGGCTGAGTCTTGGTAATTGCTTTGGATTCCTTCGTCTGTTTTGACTGATTTTCTTCAGCTGCTTGTTTGGCTTCATCTTTTTTTGAGGTGCTCCCTGGAAGCTCATGCAGGTGACTAGCAAGGTCCTTTGACTGATCTCCCGTGCTGCTCAGATTCTGAGCCACCTTCGACACCCAGGTCTGGAGAGAGGGTTTTGTAGTACGGAGAGCAAAGTCCAGGTTTTCCTCGAAAGAAGGCATGTCCTTATTTCCTGTTGTACCAGGGGCTGAAAAGCCATCCCAGGGAGCTGAAGTTTCACTGGAGCTCTCAAAAATGTCAAAGTCAAAAATTTCCAAGATAAGGTGGGTTCTCATGGGAATGAAAAATTGCCAGACGCAGTGTGTCCCGGGGTAGTAGTTGTTTGGAAAACCTGGTGATAAAATCAGGCCTCTTTCCATCAATTCCACCACTGCACCACAGGAGTAATACACCTGGGAAATCAAACAAATAAGCTTATATCTCGTCAGAGATTAAATACAGGATAGAGTCTGCTAGGCCTTCTGCTCTTTTCTTTCCCTTCAGGGGTCGCGATAAGGAAAGCTCAAGACAGGGGAACTTGTTGTGCTTGTACAAGTCTGTCTTCTACTTTCCCATCTGCAGCATTAATCTAATCTGTCTAATGTGGAAAGCCACTCTTAGAGACTAAGGAAGGGTACACTGAGTGATCAGCCTCCCCAGAAATACAACCCAGGTGAGTAATCCACCTAATTCGAGTGCTGATCGTGGTAGCATCCACTTCGGCTGTTGGCTAACATACAACTTCTTGACTGCACAAATGTGTTGTCCTAAACAGCTGGTTGTATGATAAAAATCTTAAGAAGCTAAAGAAAAACTGTGTCACCATGGCTTCCCAAACTCTTGTTTTCATTACAAAAACATTTTTAATGAAAAAAAAAGGACCCCTTGCACTGATGATCACCCATGATTCATCCATCCAGCTCATCTTCTGTTTTAAAGACATTCAGCCTTATTTACCTCAACAGGCAGTAAAATCCAGGTGGTTTCGACTGGATAAATTTTCTCTTCTTCAGATGCAGTCTCTCAAAATCCTGACAGCAGATACCAGCTCTCGCTAGTAAACTAGCAATCAACGTGCATTTTACATAACTCAGCATGTTATGTCCCACATGAAATTTGCAGTTTCTTCTTTCTTCAGACACCAAGGAGGAGGGAAATCCGTCAATGGTGGCACTTACCACCACGCTCCTCTCTGAAGGTACATGAGGCTGCTCGCACACACCGCACTTAGAACTACCTTCTCCCAAAGACTCTCTCGGAGCCTTTTTTTCAAGATTCTTTCATAAGCTTGGAGAGGACAGAGCCCTGTCTGTGCCTTGGGCAATTGTTTTTGAAAAGGGGAAAAAATAAATGAGAAGAACTTAGGTCACAAGCCCTGTCTAGGAGCATGGGTTTACAGGCGTTAATTGGAAAAGAAAGGGAATGCTTTGGGGCTGGTAGGGGTTTTTATTGGAAATGATTAGTCGTCTTGGTCTGTTATCTATTTAAACACAAAGGAAGCTTGGCAGTAGAACAAACAAAGCCTGTGAAGTACATATAAAGCCACAAAGATCAAAACACTCCAGATTTTTTTATCTTTGTCCCTCCCTTTGGCTCATATTGAAATGGAAAGCGGGGAGGGGGGAAGGCAATACCAAATGTTAAAAGCCCTTAAATAAAACCTAAAGAGCAGACCTGTTCTGCGAGGCATGACCATGACCTTTGCTTTCCAGCAGGTGCTGTTCACATTCGGAGTGACTTCAGGGTGGGTGGCAGGATGGCAACAGAAAGGGACCAGAACAGCAATGTGGCTGGAAACTGTATTCTGTGTTCAACCGAAGAGCCAATCTTTGACTTTTAAAAGTGTCATTTAAATCAAATCTTATGTTAATTATAGTGCAATAAACTACAGGCTTGTCATTTAAGGCACCTGGACTGGACTGTGGCTTGAAGTCTCAAGCGGAAAAGAACCCACATTCATGAGACAAATAAATCAGTAATTAATTTTGGTATGACGTGCTGTGAGACTCCTAAGGCCTTACACAGAATAATATGTATTTAAGACATTTACTGATCTTTTCTCTAGGAGGTAAAATTTTGGGGTTTAGTTTGAATTAGCTAATTAATGGTAAAAAATGCAGATGAAATTAGCAAAACTTAACGGCAATTTAAGAGGCTACAGATCCTAACACGTAGATCCATTTGCTAACTCACATCAGAATGTGTGTGTTGTCACTCGGCTTTCACTGAAAACTAGCTGTTTTCCAGCGAATATGCTCCTCATATTCTGTCCCAGAATACTGGGGCAGACTCGCCTTTGTCCCACCTACTCTTTTGAGCTCACTTTCAAATAAGATATTTGCATAGCAAGAAACAGCAACTAATGCCTAACGTTTCAATTAAAACACGGACCCAGTTTTGCAGGCAGAATGTGCACCAGCACTGCTGCTGTTGCAGGGTGGCACTCCTGGATGTGGGAGAATTACAGATTGGCCCAAACCTCCTTAAACTAGCAATGATTGAGGGTTGAGATTTTATTTTGAGGAATATGTGAACTGATCTAGTTGCCTTTTTTCAGACATTGAGAAGGCGCTTGGAGGCATTCACAGTCCCACCTCTACTACCAGAAGACTTTGTTAACACCCAAAAGCAGCAGCCATCAGTTCAGTGGATCTCGTGGGATTAATCACCACAGTGCTGAATGGGTAAGTGCACCCCCCCACCAATCCCTCGCCCCCGCTCTCAGGATAGGCTCCCTTTCCTGCCTTCATTTTCACTGGAATCTGTTATCATTCGGAGAGAAGTATCTTGCAGCTCTGTGTACATCCCAGGAGTCTCCAATTCAAACTCAAATGCCTCGTTTCCCTGTAAGCCAGGCAGCTGCCAGATCACTGCAAGATCTAGCCGAATCGCAACAGGTAGCCCTGCACCCCCCAACCTGGGCAGGGGGGATCTGTGCAACATCTGCATTCCAGAAATATGGCTCAGAGGTCATGGCAGTGGGGGGATTGCTCATTTATTATGGCTTGGGAGTCCAAAAAGGTTCAAGACTTGCTCTGAGATGAGGAGAAAAAAAAAAACCCACAAGGGACAGGAAATGCAAGACAGATCTTGGGTTGTGGGGGAAGGATTTTGGATTAATTTATAATCCACAATTGAATGACTGACAAAACTCTTTAGTTCATTTGAATCATCCATTATAAATCATCCATCATCCATCAATTCATCAGATGTTCCTTTCTATGGCAAGTTATTGACTCGTTGGCTTTTGGCAGAGGCATGCAAAAACTCTGATATATTTTTAATCTTTGCAAATAATAGGTTGTTGTTTTTTAAAAAACCCCACACTTGATATATGCCCACACCAATTAGGTCAGTTATGTGCAGGGAGAACCAGATTACCAGTCCCATTCATCTGCACCTCAGTGCTCCCCACTCCGACTAGGAGTCCCAAGTGTTCGTAACAGTTGTGTTGAACCAAACCTCCAGCCGGCTGTGGTCAGCCATACCCTGCCTTCGGAACTAGGATAACTGCGGAACAGCCTCTAGTAGGTTGCAGAGAAGTAACTCAAACCTCAGCTATTGCTTCTCGGCCAGGAACACAATGGTTGGGTATTTCAGAACATACCAAGACATTGCATTTCCCTTTCCACACTACACAGCCCACTCAGAAGCTTGAATCTATGCCCATAACTACAAAGCGCCCCATCGTCACACAATTACTTACTCACCTCCTCCTGTGCTGACATATGGACTTTCTAGAAATGAGTACTCAATATTTGCATCAGCTTTGAGCTACTCAATTAAGATACATCTATGTAAGGAGTTAAACGGCCTCTGCACCCACAAACACAGGGCTAGGCAGTACAAGGAGGACCTTGTGCTAGTCCCTTGTAGGAGATTCTGGCAGTGGTGCCTGAGGGTGGGAGGAATGCTCTGCCGCCCTCTGAAGTACAGCTTTGCAGCGACCCCATGGGCAATGCAGTCATAGAGAGCACGGGAGTTTTTCTTACGCATAGATCTCTGCTGGGTTGGAACAGATGTGGCCACAAGTGATGGCAAGCTATTGTTCATAAATCCCACCACAGACACCAGGGTCTGCTTCCCGAGGAGCACCATTTCTTGAAGAGCAACCCCTTGATCTGTAGGGGTGCAGCACAAAGGCAGCATGTGATTTCTTCAAGCTGAACGCTGTACACCAAAGAACGCTTGAGAATCAGGTGGCACTAGTAAAAAGCAGAAAAGGGGACTGCAGGAAAGAGGGACAATAACTGTTTTGGCCAGATGGGAGTTTACTGTACGACCCAGTCAAGCATGTGCACAGGAAAGTCTCGCTACCATCATCTGAGTAATACAACCCTCAACTCTGCTCTCCACTTGCACAACACCTACAAAAGCAGCCCTTGAGCCTCTCCATTATTCCAGTAGGAACATTGCCAGGAAATCAATACATTCTAAGGGAATCCCACTTGCTAAAAGAAAAAATTATTTTGCACCCTTTCTTTAATCACAATTATTGCCAAAGAAGGCACCGGACTAGAGCAGGCAGAGAAACAAGCTCTTCATCTGCCAGGACAGGACAAGTTCTTGCAGCACTTCACATCAACGCTGGCAGACTCTCCTTCCACCAGAGCAAAGCCATGCTCAAAACCTGCAGGAGGGTCTTGCAAAAAAGCCATGAATGGCCAGATGTGGCAGCCTCTAGTTAGTGCACAAGCACTCTGCAGTGACGGGTACCAGCCTCTGCCTGGACTACTAGAAGCAGGCAGGGCTCAGTTTCTCAAGCTCTTCTGTCTTGTCTCCAAGAGAGAAATGTTTTCTGGCATGAGATGATGATGCTGGGAGCCCAGGGGAAATGTGGGGAGGATGCTGTGACACGTAGCTGGTAAGAGAGGGTGACGTGGCCGTGTGGTTTAGCTTGTAAAGACACAAGCCCTGCTGAAGAGAAGTGGAAGCTAAGCGATGCAAGGACCCAGCTAGGGAAACCCTCAGCCCATTTGTGCTCGTACCTTTTGCTGAAGCTCAAAAAGGTGAAGTAGTGATAAACGTTCTTCATTCATATTAATGCTGGTTAGAAGGAGCTGCTGTTTGCAGCATCCTGGAGGATGCTGTCTTGCTTGCATCCCAAAGACTGTTTGTTTTTAGAGTATATTTATTTCAAAGAAGAGGAAGGAGGACATCCTGTCTTGATTCCTCTGTGAGCACTGTTTCAAGATTCTCTGGCTTGGGACCTGTCCAATGTAGTTTGTTTTCTTTCATAACATACCCAAGAAATGGCAAGTTCTCTTGGTGCGTACCCAGAGTGAGAGTGAAAGCCTCAGCAGAGGAAATTGGAGAGACACAGCTGAGCCACGAAATTTCCAAGGCATCCTCAGGAGCCAAGCCACACACCTAATAGAGATACCCGGTTCCAGGCTTGCAAGGAAACGATGTGCGGAGATCGTAACCCGCTTTGCCCTCATTAATGCCTTATGCACATCTCAGCATCTGTGCACTTCTCACATGCATTTCCAGTTTCAGGCAGACTTAATGTCAGCTCCACTTTCTAGAAATGACAGAGAAGGAATAATCCACTGTGTTTCGAACTGACAGAACATTTAAGAGGTGCTGCATTTACTAGTCTTTTCAGGAACAGACGTGTATTATTGCCTTATCCAAGTTAAAGGGCTTTTTGGTCTTTGCTTGAAGACTGACTAGAAAGATTTGATACTGGAATGACGAGTGAAGGTGAGGATAGAAGTTATTTATGCAGACCTTAGGCCCTTTAAGAAAATCACTCTGAAGTCAAAATATTTGGTTATGAACCTGTGCTTTTGACCACAAGATTATTTTGTTTTGTCCCTTCCTGTAAAATAGGCCCACTACGTAAATGATCCTTTACTGATTTTTGTTTTATTATCATCTTTAGAGTAGGAAAGAAAGAACCCCTCCCCAGGTAGATTTTTTTGCTTCATTTAAAAAACAAAATCCACCGCAGCTGCCTGGGGCCAGAACAGGCCTGCAGGCAGTGCACAGCAGTTCTATAGCTGCCTTATTTCGTCAGCCTACAGCTGATGCAACAGCAGCTACAGAGGTATGCAATTAATTTCTGGACAGAGACAGATACAGTTTTAGAATCTAAGATTGTTCAGCCTGGATGACTAAATTTAGCCATTCGAGCTCACTGTAGTATCAGTGGGGTGAAAATCCAGCAAGCTTTATTTAGGATCCCTCACTCCTCCAAAATTAAAAACATCTTGTGCACGCATGCACGCACATGTGTGTTTCTTTCAAAGAGCTGGCAGCCCTTTGCGACTACCTCACCGGCTCCTTCACGTTTTATTGTGCCCCAAGGATCTCTTTAAAACGCTGCCTCCTCCAACATCCCTGCAACTGCTCAAAACATGCAGGGTGAGGTATGGCATCTCGGTTACTTCCGCCTTCTCCCCTGCAAACGTCGGAGGTTCGTTCTGAGATAAATATGACTCAGACTCACAAGGACATGTGAACAGAACCAGCCACCTGGGCTGAAATATGACGCAGAGCAGGAAGAAAATGCTAAACTTAGGGTTTTATAAAGAAAACAAGAAGGAAAAAGGTAAAGTGGTCATTCCACAATCCCAGCTTAAGCGGGAAACACAAAATATAGACAAGTCTTTACTTGCTGATGTGGCTTGAACTAGCTGCAAACCTCCTAGAAATGCAATTCTTGCAGTTCCCAGCAAGCCCCAAGTTCCCCTCTCACAATATTGCCAAGTTAGGGAAGTCTGAGTTTTTTGGATGCTTGTCAAACACAGGATCTGAAGACTGTCCCAAGAGTAAGATACAAAACTCCGGTCTGCTAGTTTAAGAAGTGACCACATTAACTTCACTAGCTAACTGCTCTAGAGATCAAAGCTGGCAGGACATTTCCCAAGGGGAGGACAAAGTTAATCGGAGATTTCATAACATTAGCGCTCTACTTAATTCTGCATTTTCAGCTCATCTTTGCATGCAAGGTTTATTTTCTTTAATTAGCGTGGACTAGATACAGCAGCAGCAGCACATCTAACCTATTTTTCCACCTGGCAATACAAGAATTCCTGGAAGTGCCTGGGAATCACCATTTCCCCCTCAGCCAAATTGCCTTTGCTGTCTAGAGCGCGAAGCAACAGCAGAAGGAGACTCTCTCCTCCTGTATCAGGGCAACTCTTCAAGTACCCCTGGCTGCTTGAAAGTGGCAGACCTGGCAGAAGTAGATCAGGACATGGGACTGAGGAGTATAACAAAAATTGCTGACACGCTGCTTAGTTATTAGGAGACAGTTTTCCCTGTCTCCTTTTTCCAGTCCTTAACTGTGATTTTTTTTTTTTCCAAATTGATCTCCAGAACAGTTCTTATAAATTATGCTTGCTAAGGGCTCTCCCTTGACCCCTCAAAAACCCTGCCCCAACACAAACCCATACCCCTGCTCACCCTTGCTATTCTCTCCTCGCTCCCTGAGCTAACTCACACAAAAAAGCAGCGAACGGGATTCAGTTGCGGGACTCTGAAACTGAGCCGAGCATACGCTTGTTTTTAATACAGTTATGGTGTCAGAGCAGTTGCACTGGGGTTTTTAAACAAGAGTCTAATATTTCTTGAAGTGAGGGCAACCTGCTGGGTTTAAACAAAACCAAACCTGCTTTTTAACAGATGCTGTTATTTCAGTGGTGGGTAGCAGCAGTTCCGCCACGTGAAAGGATTATGGGTGTGACACTTTCACTCTGCAAACCCCATTTTCAGGAAAGAACCCAACTTGTCTTATATTCCTTCCTGGCACACATCAGACAGCTGCACAGGGCCCTGTTTTCGCACCGATCACACAGTTTTCTATTGTTTTTAACGGTTTACAGGACATTTGAAGAGAACAAATATGCAGGTAGGAAGGGAAGGGGACTATGAAAGCCTGTTGCTGCAGGAGACAAGGAAAATAAAATCGCTGTTAGAAGAGCAGAGGAGGGAGGCAGGAAT
>NW_010414751.1:50520-58037 GCF_000710305.1 Buceros rhinoceros silvestris
GAATGCAGTACAGCCATTAGAGCAAAGAATGCAAACTGTGAATGAGACTCCAGGACTTGGAGGCGCAGCCCTGCCTCACTCGGTAGGCATGCTATTTTCTCTTATTCTTCCCATATGTGACTCTGCTGCAGCTGAGCCCGGAGCTCAAGCGTCACAACAAGCTTGCTTGGAAGGCACTGCTTTATTTCACCGGAGAACAGACAACCTCCTCCTCGCTTCCCGGGAAGAAAAATAACCAGGGAGGATGGTAATGTTTGCATACGCTTGGACAAAGGCAAGCAGGCTCTGTCGGGGTGGAGAGAGGCTGGCAGGGCTCAGGGTACCCTCACCTGCTCTGGGTCTCGGAGGCCGGCTCATGGCGCCTGCCTGTAGATGCCGCGTTCCCTACAGCAGCTTCCAAACCGTTAGGCAGGCCATTGCCACAACAAATCTCTGTGAACCAAAGCAGCTGCAGGAGAAGGTCAGCGATCTCATTAGAGCCAGGAGGCCCAGGCGCCCCAGCCGCAGCGAGGTCCCTGCTCCACAGCTGCAGCATGTTTTGATACCTGGCCTGAAGCAGATTGCATAATTGCGCCATGAGGTCACCATTCCTCCTCCTCGATCCTCTCTGCGAGCAGGAGGTGGGGAAAAGGAAAGTCACAAAAAACCCCAAACACGGGCACTCCGACAACCAACAGGCACAGCGGTGCACTCTAGTTTCTCTGGAGAACAACAGCCCTCCTCATTTAACTCCAGAGATGCAATGCCTTTTTCTCCTTACAAAAAAATGTTTGTTCCCAGAGACACAAACAGGGGCTGTTTTCCGAACAACCACCCACGGCACAGCACAGCTTCCCATAGCGTGATCAGCAGTATGTGCAGTCTGGGCAGACACCGTCATTTGACGTTTTGTACTTGCCTTCGCAGCAACGAGAGGAAAGGCAGCCTAATGCTCTGCTGCTTTTGGGAGCTCCAGCTGAGAAGCAGAACCAGTTTATCCATACTGGGCCAGAGATGCCAACCTACACTGTAGTTACGAGCAACGGGCAGAACTTCTGGCAGTAGTCACAGATGTTTTGAGTACCTGATGCAAGCTTCCTATGTAAGGCCATGAATTCATGACACCCAGCTGTGGGTGTGGGGCTTTGGGGGCTAGTTTGGCTCACTTCCCTCTGCAGACAAAAGGCAGTGTTGTCACCTGCAGAGGGACACCCAGAGCAGGCATTACAGACCGTCTGAACAGCCCTCCGGAAGAACTCTTCCCTTCTCAGCGAAGGTGAGTCTTAAGGGACTCACTGGCAAACTCAGCTTCCTAAAGGCTCGTAGGCGAAATCTCAGGACGTTGAAAAGACTATAAACCCATTCTTGTCCTTTTTCCCTTATCATAAATAGGTAGAAGTTTTAGCTCTCCCCTTTGCGTTCTTTAATTAAGATTGAGTTGGATTCACGTACAAGATGTCTTGCAGCTATGTAAGTCTGGCTCAGCAGAGTTCTCTCTTCATATCCAGTTCTTTATTTGATTTAGATTTCTAGGGCTAAAATTTCTTATGACAGATAGTTTTTCTCCAGGCTTGGCAGCAGCCTGGCACTTTATGGGTACATTTGCTACATGACAGGTTCCCAGGTTGAAGTTACCACTACCAGGGGTAACCCTGGCTGGCATTCACTGATTACGCAGCGATTGTATGCCAAGGTGTAGACATGCTCATGAAGTGGATAAAATATTGATAGGAGTGTGAAATACAGATAGAAATGCTCTGGAAGAGAACTATGCCAAGGCATGGGACATTTCCAATTTTTTCTTTAATTTCATTGATACACATTGATAACATCCAGGTGCTTTTACTAGAAACTAAGTGCCAGGTCTTACTCTGAATTCTTCATCCTTCACTGCTGCCTCACATTGCAATATTAATTTCCTTCTTCTCATCTTGGTCTGAAAGGGACAAAAGCCAGATTGCTTTTCTATGAAACAATTTGAAAAATCTATTTAAAATATGCAAATCCAGTGCTTGGAAAGACCCACTTGGCTAGGCAGTGTTCCCTTGGGGACTAAAACTACTCATGAAGTAGAACTATTTTAAGCAGAAACCTCTCATTAGTATCTCATAAATTTATTGTGCTAGGTTCATGCAACAAATGCAAGTGAGACATGCCATTAGGACAGCAGTCTGCACACTGGTTTCCCTTTTCATCCCAAGATTAGCTTTTATGGCTAAGGAAGCATACGACATATCAGAGATCACACCCACTAGGGAGTGCTAGAATTCACATCAACAACCAGCTTTTTCCTGTAGACTTTTCAGACTCATCCTTGCAGGGCGGGGGAGAAAAAAAAAGCGAGCTAACTCTTGTGACTGGACACTCAACTGACAAATAGAGATTCTTCAACAAAGACGCAAGATGCCATATCAAATAAGATCCTGCATCTATACAAAGCTGCTACCCCTGTTCTAGTTCGGGATTTTTTTTTTTTCCAGGAAATACCCTCATTCATACATACAAAAAAATGTAAAGCTTGCATTGATACAAAGCTGCTCCCCTGTTCTAGTTTGGGATTTTTTTTTTTTCCAGGAAATACCCTCATTCATACATACAAAAAAATGTAAAGCTTTAGAAAGAGAAACAAAGGCATCATTTAGAGTGTCTCCTCAGGCAAATAATCGTGAATATGATGGGACCATCGTAAATAAAAGTAAGGCAGTGTAATGAAGAGTTCAAGATGCCATGGCCATTTGCTTCAGGGTTTTAATAGGTCAGCATACGTCTCTTTTCTACTAGAGCAAGTTCTCATTAACAACATGTACACAACACACCACAGAACAAATTAACAGTAAACGATAGGGTTGGTGGGAACTCACAGGGGTGATGAGGGAGTTTCCAGAAGATCAATCTGGTTTTCATTTTCTAGAAATTGAACAGGCCAAAGCAGCTCAAATTAAAGAGCAGAAAACATGGTCAGATTGTTTGAACTGCTTGGTAAACAGACGAAATATAAACCAAAACAAGAGCTATAGCATTGCAGTAAAAATTTGCTTGTAGAGTTCAGTATAAAGGTCCACTGAGCAAGCTATGCGTATTCATACGAATCTGTCAAACCCGTGTTCCCAAATTAACTTCATATATACAAACCTCCCAAAACATGGGGGAGATTTAAATAATGAAATCCATATGCAGCCTAGGTGCCAAAAAGTGCTTTGTTTTGTTTTGAAAGTACCAGAAACAGGAGAACGGGGAACTGAAAGGCAATCCCATGCAAATTTTACTGGCCACTTCCCAGGAAATAAATCTGGATCTTTAAAAGCAAACCAAACACGCACATATACGTGTAAACAGCCTTGCAAAATGCAGGCTGTTTGTGCTTGGACTTCCAGCTGCATGACCCCATTGTTTCATCCAGACGCGTCAGATGTCTCACATGTTGGAAGTCTATTGTACAAACATGTGGAGAAGGAAACATTCCACACGCAAAAGTCAAAACCTGCGAATGTGCTGTATCCCCACTAGCTCGCTGCAGTTGTTACTGCAACTTGTTGGGAACCGGGTCGTCGTTTCACTAAACGCCACTGGCAGGTGAGAGGGCTTATGCAGAGGACACGGACAGCGATCCTTAAGAAAAAAATATTCCCTTGCAGGCAATATTTTTAACGAGGCTTTGAACTGACGCATTGCTCCAGCTGAGGCTGGCCGTTCCGAGGTCTGTCAGGGTGGGAACACACATCCTTGGTTTTGAACGGTACGCAAACAGCAGCACTTTTCCCCACATCGTTGTTCCAGGATTAGTCTCTTCTTGTGCACTCTGCAAAGGGAAATTTCCACGAGTCTGCCTTTGCCAGGATTTCAGAGCGCAGGATGCTCGTAAATTTTACTTTACTGCCTACACATAAGGAGAGACCATGAGGGCACAGCAGGGAGGGTGTGGGAGAAAGCAGAAAAAAGTATCACAGATACTGCAGCTAGAGGAAAAACTGGGCACCGCGATTGTTGTTACAGGGTCCCAACCAGTAAGTAGTTTATTTTTCCAAATAAATCTGCTTTGCAGACGTCTTTTCTTCCACCCCATTCAAGTTTCAACCAGGAAACCTGGAATAAGTTACTGTTGATTTTAGAGGCAAATCAAAATGTTGAGCCTGCTAAGCTTGTATTTAAAGTTAGTCTTGATGAGCAACTCCTTGGGGCCATTGTATTCAAATAGTGAGGTCTCAGATTCACCTGAACTGCTCACCCATGCAGATCTATAATTCAGGCAGGAAGACAAGAGGAAGGAGAAGGACAGGGCAGCCTGGGCTTCAAGCTTCAGTTCTGTTAACGGCTCTGTATTTTAAATTAAATCCAGAAAAGCAAAAAAATCCTGTAATAAAAACTTAGGCAGTAATTCAAAACAGTGGAGTATTTACTAACCAAGACCAGGAGAGGGCTGCATTTAGGTAGAACGAGTGGATTAGGTCTCCAGTTGCTAATCCCAAATTAAGTATGGTATGGAGCAGGCACACCCTCCTTGGAAAGGCTGAGCAACACGTTTTCTGGGATTTGGATCAGGTTGGACTTTCAGAGGCACTTCATCCCAGATCTCCTGTATCCAGGAAGCTTTCCTCATTGGCATCCTTGGCATCTGACCCTTCCTACAGTCCTGCTACTCCTTAACAGAATAACGAAACACAAACACTATGGAAACAGATCAGTAAGAGATCCACGAACTTCCAGAAGTCCCTTCTTCAGAGCTGACAGTATTCTGAATGGAGGCTTGTACCAGCGCATTTTGTTTAGCTGGTTTGATGATGCAACCTGGCTGCTAATATAAAGAAATTAGAATAAAATACTGGATGAAAATGAGATAGTGCAGCAGGTTATGGCTTGCATGTGGCAAATTTGCTTTTGTTTTGCCACTTTGAACACCGCCCACCTCTGCTTTATATTGAAGCATAATGGTGCTGCCTGTACTCCCCCAGGACCAAGGATTTCACATAATTTAATAGTTTCTGTAATTAGATATTTGTGAAACTCTGAAATCCTCTGATGAAAGGTGCTGTAAAAGCATTACCAACTCTCGTACCATGAAAGGACTCCACCCAAACCCAAATACAGATGTTGTCCTCAATGCACATCATTACTAATCCAAGCCAGCAGTACTTATGGTCTGAGTTAACTCCTCCTGAAGTCCCAGATGACTTCTGCAAGCTCCAGCAGGGCCCCAAGAATTCCAGAAAGGAAATATAGGCCAAAAAAAATTGGAACCTCCATTTCATTGGCAATGACATGAGTAAGGGTATTCAAAATGAACCGTAAGGCCATTTGCTGCTAAGAGCCTATAACAGGAATTAGAATGTTCTCACACCGAGTGTGAGAACTAAGGCTGCCAGTAAGGCTTTTCCCTACTGTTGCATAACCGCTGCACACAATAAAAGACCCTATAGTGCCCTGTTCTTACTCCACCCTGCTCCTGCCATAGATTTGTACAAGGAGAAGAGGATTATTTTTCTACTTAGAAGTATTCAAGGAAGTGTCTAAACACCAAGTTGACTATTTATTATTTATTGTTTTATTTATAGACCCGACATATCAGTGCATAGGCTGACCTTGTAATAACAGTAGTGTGTAATGAGAAGAGTTGCTATACCAGACCTGGTCTAGTCTACCCCCCCCACTACTGGGGGGTAGCCACTTTCAGGTACTGGGTAGCCATTTTCTGGTACCAAACATGCCATGAGTTCTTTTTATGAAGAAAAGGAGGCAGGAAGAAAGAGACTTGAACATTTTACCACCATTCCTGATCTGTCATGCAAAGAAGCGGATGGGGAGAATAGTAATTGTTGGTTACCACAGGAAAGTTTGTTTGCCAGGTCTTCTTAAAGCAGTGCAAGAAGATTGTTTGCTTCAACCTACTTAGACAGTAAAGAAACAAAATTGACTTCAGCATTTTCATCCCAAGGATGGTTGGCATCTCTAGTGGTACAGCACTGCACTCTTTCAGCTCCTTCCACGCCAAGATTAGCCACATCGTTCCAGAAATCTTCTGCCACTGGTTTATTTATCTTACCGTGGATGCTGGCCTTGGCAAACAAGGGAATTATGGTTCAGCTCTACAAAGAGAGAACCGCATGTGCTGTGCAGCACTTGAGACCAGCCTGGTCCATCTTCGCAGCTTTCAGCTTCTTCAGTGCTTCAGTAATTAGAATTATCAGGACTAAAACACTGTGGATATTATTGCTGCTTAGCGTGAAGCTAACAAGAGCGCGCCAGATTTACAACATTCTGGCCAGACAGAGAATTAAAAAAAGTTACAAATCATTGCCCAGTTCCAGGAATACGTACTCGAGGATCTTATTTCACCAGAGACTCCACATGAACTTTAGCCTCTAGAAGAAATCTGCCTGTGTTTTTCTAATTGAAATACCAGCCTGACCAGTGGCGGGATGCAAACTAACATGCATGAAAAATAAAGGTTCAATGACCCAAATCAATTATGTTTTAAGGGCACTGCTCCGGACTCAGTAGGAAATATTTTAAACAGGAGAAAGAACTAAATAGGATCATTCATTGAACTGACCTGGAAAGGAGACAGAGATTTGGTAAATAAGAAGTTCAATGCAAGCCAGTTTTATGTACCAACTGCAGTGGATTAAAAAAAATAAATAACCAACAAAACTCAAGCCCAGATATTTCTTAGACTCAAATAATATTTCAGACTTCTGGGTACTAATGTGAACAGTGCAATAAAACAAAGCAATTCTCATGTCTTCCTTGAACACAGGCAGTGTAACACAGTTTACTTCCAGACATTAAATACAGCATTTTACAGAAATCCCCAAACTACATCTTTATTAATACAGGACGACCTGCAAGTCTTCTGTATGAAACAAGACTAATAATTTAAAGCAAAAACAACCTCAGAAGATCACAACCAGCTACTGTGGCACGGCTGGATTTTTAAAGCACATACACACAAGCTAAGGAGAAACAGCTCTGCTGCTTCAGAATATAGGAATATAGCTGCTCTCCAAACGGGCCGGACGTCCCCATTCTCTGCATGGTAAATATCTGCCAAGACACACTGTAAACACAATAGGATGCAGCTATGGCAATCAATCAAGGCATAAAGAAAATAAGAAAGACCTATCATTTCTCTGCTCCTAAAGCACAGAGTACTTTCACAAACAACGACAAGATTAACAGATATTAAGCTCACTGCCAACAAAACCTTCAGATTCTTTGAAGGTGCCTTATTTTTCTTGACTGGCTTCGTTTCTTGAAAGAGAAAGACAGCTTGATGTGCAGAGACAGTGCTGTATAGTGACCTATAGAGCAAAAGCTACCTGGACCTAAAAATCCTATTAAAGTGTCACTAAAATAACCCCCACACCTGGCAGCAGCTTGGATTGGAACCAGATGTGCAGTACATCTGGTAAAGAACAGGGCTGCTGCTAGCAGACACTGAGACGTTTGAGGGACCTACTTCTCCAGTCCAGCAACTGCCTGGAAAGACTTGATAAAAGTTATATATTTTGCCGCCAATTTTTTTAAGGCAGAGTTCACAAACA
>NW_010414751.1:58084-60399 GCF_000710305.1 Buceros rhinoceros silvestris
ATAAAAGTTATATATTTTGCCGCCACTTTTCTTAAGGCAGAGTTTGACCACGAACAGACCTATTGTGTGTTAATTTAAAACATTTGAGAATTTCCATAGCCTCCCCCCCCCCGCCCCCCCATCAGAAGTGCATATTTTGCTGCTCCAGTTGCATAATTTACTGATTCAGCTGCATGCTTGATTGATCTGGCAGGAGACTAGTACAGTAGTTGAGATTCTGGATACATTGCCAATTGTGCAGCGTGCTTTGTTGATCGGGGCCGTAGAATTTAATAGCTGAAATTTCATACACTTTACTAATCAGGCCACATTCTTTGCTAATTGAGGTGCATATTTTAGTAGTGATTTTTTTTTTAATCCTTCACTGATCTTGGGAAGGATCCTGCTCCCTCTGAAACCAGCGGGAGTTTTGCCACAGTCCTCACTGGGAACAGTACTAGGACTTTCACTAGATAGGGTGTGGGATTGCTAAGATTTCTTCTGTTAAAAAGAACAAGAAAGGCTTGATTTTTTTCTTTAAGCTAGCAAGTGAACAGAAGAATACTAGATGAAGGATGGTACTGTCATAGAGACCTCCTCCATAGGGATTTGATTAAACAGATAATATTTTATGAACATACAGAGACATATTTTTGACTATGTTAGTCCTTCATCAGGCTTACATTCTTCCTTCAGGATAAACAAGCCACTTATCTGCACATCTTGTTCCATCTGATACAGACACACAGGAGGAAATATCATGCAACTTATCTTCAAGTTTTCTTTCATTTGATCTAACTCCTATTTTTATATTGCTGTAGTACTCAGTGAAGGATTCCAGAGAGAGCTTTGCTTTACCACAAAACATGTTTCAAACATCCACACCACCTCACAGCATCCCAAAGTTCATCAGCTTTGAGCAGCAGAGACCACCTTGCCAGATGAAAAGAACAATTCCGTTTCCTACATCTCATGCAGACTTTGCCCTTGCCAAGGGAGTTTCTGTTACGGCTTCGTATTGTTAACTCTAAGCCAGAAGACAATTCATTTCTCATAAATCTTTGAATACCTTTTTTCAGCTCCTAAATTGAACTACATATGAGCCACCAACTTAAAGTGGGATGTGTATTTTTTTACTAGCATAGCAACACTATCAGAATGTAGCCAAAAAAGATAAAAATAGTGAAGCCCACACAGCATAGTGCAGTCCTCTATGAGTGAAGAGCAAGTGCAACTTACTCAAAAAAATAACACATACAAGGAACAAGAGATGTACACACAGGTTTCACTATCACGTTTAAGAAGGTAAGCAACAGAAAACGCCTAAGTTTCAAAAGGAATTGTCCATTATGCTAAGAAACTATAGACAACGTGACCAAAAGAACAACTGACACAGCAAGAAGTCAAGTCCGGGAATGTATGCAGGAGGCTGCTGCTGCTTCGTTAAGGAGGCAGTTTCTTTTCTATAGTGCTGTTGGTCAACACTTCAGTTCAGATACTGCCTGATGGGAAGTCAAACAATCCTCATTTAAGAGAGAGAGACCAACAGATACTGGCTAGGAAACATAATAAAAAGAAAAATCAAGCAAAAATTGTACAGCTTGCCGATGCATTCAATGTTCACCCATTGCCACTCACACCCAAAGACACGCCATGCAGCTAATCCTTCGTCCATCTCTTGACTGTACAGGCAAAGTTAGAACAAAACTAGCACAGGAAGGATGTAATAACTTAGGGCAGTAAGCAAGTTATGTAGTTTAATAAGAGAAGTATGCAGCTGGATGAGGGTAAGCTTGCAGGTTCCGTGATGCAATTCTGAGTTAAAAGAGAAACAAAAGGCAAAACCCCACAACTGTACAAACTAAGTGTGCACCTTTGTAAAGTTAATATTTAGTACTTCAGTGCAGAAATGTGGCTTAATTAATAAGTTATCACTACAGCTATTTTCACTAGGATACCAGAGTGAGATAAAACATCCTCATTTCAACCAAAAAGTCTCTGCTGTGTTCCTGTGTGCTATGGCAGGGAGTTGGTGTTTCAGCAGCATTACAATGCTGTTTTCCACCAGGGAAAGCAATCCCCACCTTTATATATATATATATATATACACACACACATAACAAAAGACATAAATGTATGGAATATTGTTTTCTTATACTGTAGTGGATCATGTTTTATAGATCAGAGAATTGCTATCAGAAGTGTCAAATCTTGCTCCTGTCAGGACCCACAGGAAAAGTCCCACTCACTTCAGCGGGACCAGGACTGCTTACCCTTGCCAAAGCCCAAAATGACTGTTTGCTCTGCAGCTGCTCCTAGTTGTGGGATACTCTGTG
>NW_010414751.1:60622-60921 GCF_000710305.1 Buceros rhinoceros silvestris
CCAAGGTCCCTGCCCTTAGAGCTGTAGCTGTCCTTTGCACTGTTTACCTGCTCTCGGTACTACAGACGAGGTGCACAAGACCGGAGAGCATGGGGGGACAGTAACAGAGCACAAGCAGGTTGTTGGACTCCTTGTTAGGGACGCCTTTGGAAAAACGCTCTGATTTCTGCTGGAAACGCCGTTCTACCCGTTTCCACGGGGCTTGCACCAGATCGAAGCAGAGAGGGTGATCTGGAGTATCCGGAGTATCCCGCAGCATCGTGTCACCCGGTGCTTTTTGGACTCCGAGGCGAGTCCCC
>NW_010414752.1:0-5137 GCF_000710305.1 Buceros rhinoceros silvestris
AAGGAGTGGGTACCCCAGTCCCTCGACCCTTGACAATGTGTCAGCAGGTATATTTGTAGTTTTCAACTTCTGAAGAATGAGATATTTCAGTATATTGGTCTTTTTACTGGCAAAATATAATATTTAGATAATTTATTTTTTAGGAGTGAGGCATACTTCGGAACAAATCTGTGTATATATATAACAAATGGGTAGAAGAACTCACAAGTAGTCCAGAACCACTGACAGACTTCTGCTCCATTGAGTGTCCAGTTTGGAAGATTTAACAATGGTAAGTTTTAATCAAGGAGGGAATCATGGTCAGACCATGGTCTTCACATTCATGTAGTGCAATACCAGATCAGGTGGTCTATGTGCACCTATAAGGAACGGGGCAGTACCAGCCTCCAATGAGGGCTCTTGCTGATGGCTGTGCCATTAAATGGTATCTTTGCTACCTGTTGGACATGCATTACTTGGATTGTTGGCATTTATTAATACCAGCCGTTTTATCACATCCCTATAGGGATTTTAATTAAAAATGTTCAGAATATCCCCCACAACCTGTAACAATCACAGATACCAAAATACAGTATAGGAGCTTTAAGCAAAAGTTAATCCTTATTTCCACATTCTTTTGCCTTCAATAAGCTTTGGCATCTTTTTCATATTTGTAATCCCGTGTTGGTAGAGATGGACATAAATTTTAAACAATACTTTGGCATACTTCCCAAAAAATGAGGTCATACGATGAGAAATAGAATCTTAACAGAAATTGCATGTTCGTAATTGGTTTTGACTTGGTTTTGTTTCCACATCATTTGTAATTTTGCAACAATGAACTCTGCAAGAAAAACTCATTGAGTGCTTAGAATGAGCACTTCTTCCAAAATGCAGTCAGTGCGTTTGGTATTTGAAAACACAGCCACAGCTCGTGAAGCCCAGAGTGAAAGGAAATCTGGACTGAGTTTTCAAAAGTGGGAAGTGGAGATCCACACACAGAATTGAGTGTTGGGTTGCACAGCTGCGGTGGACTGTCCCCTGGCTGGGAACCAGAGCAACCAGCCCAAAACTGGAACTTGCCAGCATTGCTATACTGGTGAGGAGTATCAGCCTTCATTATTTCAGTGATGCCATTATTTAGAGATGATGTCAGAGATCCTGCTTTCCAAATCACAGGGGAAATCAATGGACCACAGGCAGTTTCCTTGCTATCAACCACCTATAACTGCCCTTTCTGCACATATTCCAGGCTGTGCTAGCAAAACTGTTGATAGTGGAGAAGACAATAGCATGGCCCATTTTTGCCCAATTAACTGCACCAAAAAGAGCCTTTACCAAAAATGCTTCAAATTCCTGAGCAGACTATTGCTGCTGATTTGACTTGTGACTGCTGTGTCAGGTCACTGAGGGAACCTTCAAGCTCTAGTGTCCCCAGTGGGATTCCCAGGGACCTGTGCATCTTCCCCAGGACCCCTGTTTTGGCTCAGCCGTGCCCCATCCTAGCCACATCTCTGCACTGTCTCCAGCCAGGGCTGGGCCAAGCACAGTGGTAACCTATCTCCTGGGCTTGCTACTTCCCAAAAGTGTCAGGGACTTTTGTTGCCCATGGGATGGCACCCCTCAGGGGTCACAGTCAGCCCTGGTGTCCCTGCAGCACCCCACTCCCCAGCCCTCCCATGAGGCAGCTCCACTCCTGCTGCACCCCACAAAACACCTGTTTTTCTCAACAATGCTAAATGAGGAGAAGTGAGAGCAACCATCACTCTCACCTGAACATAACCAACCCAAAACAACTGTCATTTCCTGCATAGACTGAGCACTGTACCTTGTGATTGGGAGTTCAGGGAACAAAAAACCAAATTTGTCTTCACACGTGATTATATTCACAGACATGACTACTCAGATGGTTTCTGCATGTCCAAGTACTTTTCTACCATATGGAACTGCAGTTTCTTTCCATGTCTGTTTTGTTTTCTGCTTTTTTTCGCACTATTCTTCAGATTTCATCTACTGGTGTGATACATGTTTCATGATCTCTGAAACCACAGTGCTCATAATCCAGGAACAAAACCCTCACAAGGGCCAAAGATCGCATCCCTTGTAGCTTTAATTCCTCTCTCCTAAATTTTGCATGGATTCTGATGGCTTGAGGGCTTCTATCTGAGAAGCTGACTGAGATCAATTTTAATTTTTTTCAGAATATGAAGTACACTATACTCATCTGTAAACCTGGATGTTTTATTTCCTCAGCTCTTCTTATTTGCATTACTTAAGGAATAGTATTTTCTCTCCAGTGTTCATTACACACTTCTAGCCTGCAGAGGGTAAGAAAATATGTTGTCAAAGACCAAATATCAATAATGACTTGTTACAGCTAACATAGCAGACCTAGAGTTCATGTCATTGCCATCTTTTAGTCCATACATCTTTCTGGCCTGTTCCACCAAAAATCTGCTTTCTCAGAGACTGTTCAAGGCAATTTTTATTGGATTTTTGATCAAGTCAATACAGCAATATTTGAGTCTGAAGACAGTAAAAAATAATTTTTTTATTCCTTAAAAAAAATTGCAAGCTGTTTTTCTCCTGTCCTAAGCACAAAGGGTCTGGGATTTGGGAGGATAACATTTAACAGGATAGTTCTTCATTGAAAAGTATCTGTGAGTGGTCCAGGGAAGGTCGTTTGAGATTTAGCTGACTTGCCAAGCCTTGAAAACTTACCTTGTGCATAAGAGGGAATTGTTGTTCATCTGCGTTGAGAAAGAGCAGGCTGCCACAGACCTCGCTTGCTTGGGGAAGGGCTGTGTCTCCCAAGGAGCACTCTGAGGGGTTCAGGGCTGTGCGGTAATGCCCTGTAGCAGAGTGTGTGCTTGGGGTGCTGCTGAGCAGAGTGCTGAGTGCTTCTCCAAAACACTGGGCACTCTGACCACTGACACACTTGGAAAACAAATGAAGAGTCTTCTATTTGTTACAGCTTACTGGACTAGATCATGACTGTTATGCTCTAGCATGTTACTGTTCAGTAGACATCACTTTAAAAATCTACTATGCAGTGCTGTTTGCGTCAGTCTCTGCTATCATCTCACTCTTGTCAGCAAACTTGAGCACTATTTCTGTTCCTTCTGGATTTGAATGGTGTTACATGAGTTAATTTCATGTTGCTTACATAGAGGATTTAATGCCTCAACTCTGATTCCTTTACAAATAGCCTTTTCGTCTTTGTAAGTCTCCCTACAGATCTAACTCGGGCCCCATCCTTCCATTAATCCACTGTAATTCCCATTAACTTCAGTGAGTGTGCTGCATGTGAAACAGAGTCAGGACACAGCACAGGCCAGTGTTGTATTATTGCAGAAAATTATGTCATTTAGATTTTTTTTTCCAATATGCTTACTGCTGTTTTACAGACTTATTGAAGCCTGCATAGGCCTCTGAATTTATTAAAAAACTTGTTGAAGGTCTAAGTTAAGGTATCTAAATCAGAGTATTACAATTTTTAAGGACATTATGACAATAAGATCTTTGTTCCACATAAATACATGCTTACATTGTGGTTTTCTTAGTTCTTTCCATATCTGATCTCTTAATAGCTTTTGCAAACTTTCTCACAGTGAGAAAGAGTATTGTATTCCTATTTTTATGTTTCTGCCTCCACTTCTTTTCTGGGACATATATTCAGAGATATATCACCCTCTTGCAGCAGAGAGTTCATCTGTTCATTTCCATTTCAGTCATTTTTCTTTGTTTCTCTGGTGGATATTCTTTGCTTTTTGTGATACAATATCATTCCAGGAAAAAATATTTATCTTGGCCTATTTGGAAATATGTCTTAAATGTAAATGTTCAGTTGCCTTTCAGTATACACCTAGCTAAGGTCTGAAGACCACAACCACTGACTCGCTGGAGTTAAAAGTAGAGAGGATTTCAGCCTTTATGGAAATTAATTTAGTTTAGACGCATCCATCTGTAAGAGACAGGTGTGAAATATCGGCATTTATCCATATTACTTTAAAGAAAAAAGAAGAATAACCCTCCTCGCCAAGTCCAGAATGAGTATTTCATTTGAGTATTTTATGGTTGTATTTCCCCCCTACTATAAATTACAGTGTGTCTATGACAAGGCTTTTTTGAGTACCCTCAATCTACTGCTTACCCTTACTCAGATGCTAATGCGCCAGGCTCTTAGCTGAGTATGTTCTGTGTTTAACACCATGTTAAGTTTGCTGAATCCAAGAAATCTCAGTATGGAGACTAAATACCCTCTCTTGGCTCTGCTTCCTCAGTTGTATGTTGGCCTCTGCTTATCAGATATGCTATATAAGAAGGCAAAACTGGAATTATTTAAAACTGTCCACCATTGCATGGAGGACAAAAATGGCACAAGTATGTGATTTCAATAAAGAATTCATCATCATCCAGGTCCCTGTGCAAAGCGCTCGGGATGGCTGGAGGCAAAATCTTCTGCAGGAGATGTCCAGAGCACCTCATTGATCTAGGGTGATGATTTCAGCCTATGGCTTGGCTATAGTTCCTACCCAGTTGGAGAAGTTACCATAAGATGATTACTCTTTACCTGCAGAGGGAACCATGGCCTGGAGTAGCACCCAATCTGCAACATCATCTTTAATGGGTGAGAACGGGAAATAGATGTCACACCAGGGCTTGCAGCCTCTTGCCAAAGGCAGGCTCCAAACATGTCTCCAAATATACATGCGTACACTACAAATGTACATGTACCCAGGTGAGGCTTAGAAAAGTACTTCATCATGGGACTTGAATGTGATTAATGTGCCTTAATCTAAAAAGTCGTTTAAGAATGTCCTAACTGCAAAACATATTGTATGCTTCTCCTGATATCACCAGTGCCCTAGATGACCCTTGAACGAACTTATTGCATACAAGAGCATGTAGTCAACATAATCAAAGTGGTGGGATACCAGGCTATAGGTTATAGGTTGTCCTTTGCCTCAACAGATCCGCTCTCAGCTCCTTAACCACAGGCTTGCTCTAGGGAGTTACTAAGTTCTGCTCTGGCTTCCAGGATTATTTATGAATTTGGCTAGGTGTCTTCCCTCTTCTGGCTGACTGCCCTACCCCCTAGGCTTTTATTTGATGTTGCTTCTGCCTGCCTTCCTTCTGGCCTCATAACTCTTGCATT
>NW_010414752.1:5290-5812 GCF_000710305.1 Buceros rhinoceros silvestris
CCCCCACTCAATCATTCTCTGCTTACAAGGCTCCTCAGTACAGTTGTCCTGTATCCCTTGACCCAGCTCTCAGCCCACCTCACTTAAGATTTTTCCCGTATCACTCAGACAGTCTCTGAATACAAATAAAACTCTCAATTCAGAGCAAATCAGGCTGCCAAAGCCCTAATGAAAGGTGAGGATGAAAGCACAGCATTTCTGACCTAGCCGTGCTGACAAATATTGGCGGTCTTTTGAATTAATTCGAGCATTTAATTTTAAGCATTTCCCTCCATTTTTGTGGAACACCCCCTATGTGGCCAGGCACCTGATCTGCCTGTGAAACCTACTCAGGAAGCAATAAGGCACCTTTCTGGATCACACCAGGGTTGTCAGGACCGTGCTGCATTCAGAACGACAGCAGCCAGCTCACCCTGCTCTTACTGCCAACACTGTGGTCCAAAACCCGCTGACAGGTGGGGTGTGGTGAATATTAAACATTCAGCACTGAGTGCTACATGATCCCCGAGGACACTGGTTCTT
>NW_010414752.1:5960-12640 GCF_000710305.1 Buceros rhinoceros silvestris
GTAGATTTTCTTTAATAATCTCTTTTTTTTTTTTCCCCTTATTACACCTTGCAGTATACTTTGTAGATGCAATGCAAGGGTTTTGACATTTTTAAGGTACCATGAAGATGTTGATAAAATTTGTAAAGGAGAATAGTTATCTTTCTATCAGTAATATAATTTTGCCTTTTCCTTTATCCTTTTCTATTTGTTGAGAAGGAAGGAAAACGATTAAAAAATAAAACATGCAGTCAAATAGGAACTGAAATTTCATTCAGGTATAAACAAGAGTTGAGGAAGAGACAAATATGTTTTTCTCGGTCCTTACTCACAAGCAATGCAAATTGTATCTGGGAAAATACATCTGAATGCTGTGATGTTCCCCAGCCTGCAGCTGCTTTCCTAATAGATATGGAAAAAGCATTAGCAGATTTATGGAAGATCTGAATTATGATACTAGAAATAATGAAAAACTGCAGGTAAATAATATCATAGTGCTGCAGCTGTGGAGTGGGCAAATATAAAAGTCCATACTGAAAAGCTGTACTGGCTTATTTTTGTTCAATACTGCACTACAGAAGACAAAAAAAAACCCTCTTTACTCTAAGAGCTGGCTAAAACAAGCTTCCTAGGCAGGTGTGCCTACAGATGATCTGAGACAAATTTGTCCAGTAATGTCAACTCTTGTGGTATGTTTGAAAAATGGTCCTAAATAGCTTTTTCCTTGCTTGTAAATTAGCAGTTCAGGCTATTTCTTCAGAGAGAGGAGGATTTTTATAACCATATCCCAGTAGCTGTCTCTCATGTTGCTGCTCATGATGACTGCCAGGTGATGTCTGTCATGAAAAGAAATACTCTTCCTGATTTTAGCAGCTAGTCTGCTGCTGTTGCTGTTCTCAGAGCTTTCTCAGGCATATTGGGAGTCAGGATTTAGTTGTGTTTAAGGGTGAGAAAACAACAGAGCAATTTTAATTCCCAGATTCACTCCAAACCAAAGTTACGTTTAGTTTAAGTTTGGTTTTACCCACAGCCGTACCGAGCATATGTCTGACCTACCATCACTTTCTTAGAAAATAAGTGTTAGAGAGAAAATCAAGCTTAATCACCCTTTAAAACAGCTACGTTGCAGCCCAAATCCTCAGTTGCAGTGCAGCAGCGAGAATTAATTAATCCCTCACACCTGGCCCACCTTTGCTGTCCTGGAAGACCATAAACTGGGAAGAGGGAAGAGTAGCCATCCTTCTAATTTGAAAGGGATGGCAAAGTCCCTCCCAGCCTGTCTCAGTCTGTATAATTTCAGCTTAACTCAACTGAACTGTAAAGACAAACTTAACTGGAAATATATACCTAGTAGCCGTTGTTACAAGGTAACTTCTCTGTTTGGCTTTTTTTCCCCTGAAGCATAAATGATCTAGTTTGCTATGTATGGAGCAGTCTACTTATTTTCCTTAAATTGTTTATGCCACTGTGACAAGTAATAATTTTTTTGTCTAAGCCCAATCTCTAAGCAGCTGAAAATACCTGAAAATACTAGAGTTATAGTGACAGATGCTGTTAATTCAATTTTATGCATGCCTTGCCTACCAAGATCAGAGGAGTTTCATGTTAATTTTTTATAACATGGTAAAATATTTTCTATCTATTTTATGTCTGAGCAAAGAATGAAACGTGATACAAACTCTTTAGGTAGCTCAGAAACCAAACTGAAATGCTGGAGCAAGTTTGTAGCTGTCCTTGATGCTATCTATGTCTTTTGAGATGGATATAGATCATGCAAATCTCTCTGTAATAACCCTTAAAGTCGACTGACTTTTGAATGCTTAATCTCCTGACCTTTATGATGCACTAATGTTTTCAGCATATTTATCTAAACTTGTAAGGAAAAGGCATCTCAAATTATGTGCGGAGGGAAAAAAAAAAGAAAGGAAAGAAATCTGGAACCAATAAACTTATGGAGCTTGTAAATTCCTTCTTTCCCAGTTATTCATCCTAAAGAGAGTACGAGCTCTGCTTCTTAGAAACAAAAATGCAGACGGAGGAATGGGACACGTAATGAGCCTAATATATCTGGAGGCTTCGAACAGAGGACAACCTATGCTAAGTATCTGCCTTTTCAGTCAAATCTCTTAAATTTCTTTCCTAAAATGGAAGGTTCCTACTACAAAACAGTCAAAATTAGTGAAAAATTAATCAAAATCTGCCTGGAGGGCGCTGGCCTTTGATGCAGGTTATGTCCACGTTAACATTGCTGTGACTCTTGGAGTTTGGGAGGTTTACTCTATGTGGAAAACATTTTTTTCTTTTTTTTTAACCATCACCATTTCAAAAGTAGATGAAAGAACATTGTAAAAAAGGACTCAGGAAAATCATTTAGGGGCAAAAACCACAGAGAGGAAATTTGAAGCCACGGAATATTTTTTTAAGAAAATCGATCACATGAAAACAGGAAAGAAGATTATTAAATTCAAAATATCTGGCAACCTTAAGTATAATAGACACCAGTAATCATTTGCTGCTGTGTTTACAGTATAAACTGTATATGAACAAGCTAAGTATACACAATACATCAGATTTCATGCATGTGTGCATTGCCTTACGATTCACAGCAGTGTGTATTTTCTCATCAGTGTTGCCAAAAGCCTGTGAAATATGGAGACTATAGAACCGAGACTGCAGACCTTAAAGCTGAAATATTGCATCAATAAAGCAGGGTGAGCAGCTCTGCCCTTCATGCATCCCATCTCCTGTGAGAAATGTCATACATCCATGAGGCCCTGGGCTTCGTGTTGGGGTCTCTCGTTCAACCTCAAAGCAGTATAGTGACAGACCTCACTGTAATAAGTCAGGGAGATGAGATTATTTGTCCATTTTATCAAAGGTTGATAATTTCATATTGTTCTGCATGAATCAGCCATCTGGATTATCTGAGATGTTTACTCCTCAAAGTGCAGGAAGAAAGGCAATACGTGTGCCTGACTGCTGCTTCTGCTCTCTGTTCATATCCCTGAGTGGAGATAGAGCTGGTTCTGTGAGATGGTAGCATTTTACAGTTTTTAAAATAAATTTCTATAAATTAAAATGGATTTTGTTTAGCTCAGAGTCAGTCAAATTTAAGATACCAGAAAAGAAATACTGGAAATCTTTGTGAATGTTGAAAGACAAAAACGCTCTAAGAGATTCCCAAAGACCTGGTACCTTTGAGATTAAGTGTATCTTTGAGAGGGGGAGATTTAACCCAACTCCGTGTGTCCAGTGGCTTCACAGGGATTATCTGCTGCTGTCAGAAGAGAAGGGCTGTATTATTTCACTACAGGCGGTCTACAGCTTTTAAGTGACTGATCACCCGTGTCCCTGAGGGATGACTGAGGACCTCTCCAGTATGAGCATTTTTGGATTTCCAGGAGGAAACTCCGCACAGCATATCAGCAGTCATGGCACAACGATTTCTGTAGGATCAGTGCAGTGAGATGCTGCCACACGAGTACTGCTCATTAGATCCTGCCGTTTAGGGGACATTCAGACTAGGAAACCCATGAGGTCCGTGGAGAGCAGACGGGGAGTGTACTGAGCTCTGGCTACCAGAGCCAGCCACACTTTGTGCCCACGTCCTCAGCAAGAAAAAATTATATGTTCTCCAATTATATTTTCATATAAAATTTAGGCAGGGACAGAAGCATTTAGGTGGAATATTGTTGGTCTTTCTCTGTAGAAAATGTCTTGAGTCCAGATGTCACTGGAAGCAGGAGACTGGGTCCCTTTCAAGCCTCCACGACCAGGTGATGTCATCCCTGATGGAAACAGGCAAGTTCTTCTTGTGCCAAGATTATCTTTAGAGCCCCCTACAAATTCAGTCATAGGCCTGAGCCTCCATATCTCTACAGAAAAGAAAAGTAAAAGAGATCATATAGATGCAGAGCTGCAAAGAGACCATCAAGCCTTTTTGTGTGGAAGAGGGCCAAGCCCCTGACCGGTACTGGGGCAGTCCTGTGCTTCAGACTTCACCAGCCCGTGCTTGGTGCAGTAAGGGCAGGAGTTACTCACTCCTGTGCTCTTCCTCCCCAGGGCATCACTTCATTTCAGCCTGCAGGGAAAGCAAGAGCACTTTTGCATCATGCAAGCTAAATTAGTAGTGAGAAAACTCCGTCCCTACTGAGAAACTAGTAATAGCACTAATGCGGGAGGATATACTTAATATCATCAGATATTAACGAAACCTATTGTCACAACTTTTACGTTCCAGTTATCTGTTCCTGTCAAACCAAAGCAGCCTGAACTCAACAGAAAACTCCAGCCTCCTTGTGTCACTGATTGCAGACCACAGTACTAAGTCTGTGGACATTTGCTTTTCTCTGAAACCAGCTTGCACATCACCTTGTAACTCCTCGAAAACCAAGTCAGTTCTAACCGTCGGTTGTCAGGTGAAGTATGAGAGCAAACTGTTTTCAATATCCATCACCAGTTTTCCACATTGGGCTTTAATTCTCAAATTGTATGTTGGCAGTTGCAGCCAATAATGACTACAGAATTTTCTATTACATTAACTGTAGCAAGCTGAAATCTAATACCTCTGAAAATACAGAACATATCCTGAGTGTTATAAAAATAAAACAAATATTTCTGAATGGAGCCCAGCAGCTGAACTTTAATTACTTTAAATTTCAGTATACAAAAACTATGTTGAGTGACAAGTCAATTTATTTGCATGCTGGAAAAGTTCATGTTCTAGGCATGTGTTTATATGATAACAGCTTCAAGCATATGCTTTCTATTTTTCCCAAATAGACAGATGATTTTTTTTTTCTAGAGGCATATAGTAGGTTTTCTGCTCTTATGCTGCAGTTAGCACAAATTTTTCCTTATTTATAGTTACATGGGTGTGAATCTACTGTTCTTGGAAGATGCTGGATTGACAGTGTTGCAAGGTACTCCAGCCTGCCCTACTACTTTCCTTAATCCTGACCTAACGAAACCAGCTCCCGGGGACAGAAAACTCATCACTCTTTATCCCCAGCAGGTACCTGGCTTCTTCACTGAAGGCTGCCTACATACCTAGCAAGTAGAACCATTTCGTACAGTACTTGGTGTGGTTTGGGCATCTGTTTGGAGGGACAGGTTGAAGATTTTTTGTTGTTGTTGTTTACTAATCTGATAATTATATAGGTATAGAAGCCTAAAATCCACTTTTCTTTTGCATACTAGATATGAGGATATGTCTGAAAGGATGAACTTGCATGCTGCTGAATCGGTCTTTAATAATTCCGTATTTTATAGATTTTTAAAAGAGCTCAAATGTCCTTGTTTTATAGAAACATCTCAATTTTACTAAGACATATCCTGAAAAGGAAAATAAGTTGATTGTCTACTTCTCTGCTAAAGTCCAGGTCCCTTTCACAATGATCACAATCAAGCATTCAATCATACTAGATTTAAAACCATTAGGTTTTGGTTGGCTGGTTTTTTGTTATTTGTAGAAGGAAAACTGCCTGATAGACATGTGTAAAACCAAACCACAGCTTGGGGCTAGAATTTAATGAGATGAGTCTTCATCAGATTCAGCCTTAAGAAGACACAGAAATATCTTCTGGAAATAAACAGCAGTTGAGTGTTCTGTTCTTTACTAGATCTATGCTCATGAGAGTTTTAAAACTCAGTCTCTGAGTGTGACCCTTGCCTTGGTAGAAGTTCAGATCAGCTGAAATAAACCTGGAGATTTCACACTGTCCAGCGTGCCTGAGAGACAACTCTAATCTGTATGGAGGCTGGATATAAAACCTGTAGGCATGCAGTGACAGAAGGTGCCTATGGGCAGCAAAGGGCAAGAAATCAGGATGGGTCAGCTGAGTAAACATCAAAGACTCTCAAATAACCAACAGAAAAGCAAATATTCTCAAGCAAATAGGATATGCCCATAGCACTATTGAGATTTCATAGAAACCAGTCTTTGAAAACAGTTCTGCTGGGGTGTCTCTATTTGTCTTTCCCATTCTGGATTATTGAATTAAAATGGTCTGTTTGCTCTTAAAGTGCATCTGTTCCTGCTACTCCTTCCCCAGCGCAGCCACCTGACACCTCAATTATCTCTTGGGCAGCTCCTGGTAGTACCACAGATGTTGGTGTTGCCCATCTGGATATTTCTAATGCACCCCACCATGAGACTTCCTTAACAAAATACATGCAGGTACAAAGCATAAAAGGTAGTTATCCATAAATGGACTGTGCAAGGTCTAGGAATTATTTAAAATCCACTTAAACCTTGTGAAGGCAAGGGGTAATGCATTTAAGGATTATTATTTAAGTGTATTAAAGGAGCATATTTTAAAAATCCCTACAATAGTTCCGTTGCTTCATCTCCTGCAAAAATTAGGATGAAAGGTTAAGATAGCCATTCAATTCAATGCTCAAGCCTGTAACTTGGGCTAAACCCAGAATTTTTGCCATTTCGTTCCCTCACATAGCTTCCACCGTTCTTTGGTAATAGCAAAACTGATATGACCTGTGTATGATGTAATCATTGCTTAATGTAGTTGGCCAGCTTTTTGGTGTGTCGGTGTCATTCTGGCTTAAGTGGTGCTATCTCTAATGGACTGCACATGGAAGTCGATCATTTTGGCTGCATAAGGATCCACCCTAACAGCTGATTTAGTCTTAATATCACTTTAGTCACTTAATATCTTGTGTAAGTGGTGGGATGAATGAATCCT
>NW_010414752.1:12837-13567 GCF_000710305.1 Buceros rhinoceros silvestris
GAGAGGTTGCCAAAATCCCATGCTGCAGCCTGTGATTTCAGGCTAAGGTAGAGCAACTTTCTGGAAGCGCTGTGGGACAATAAAAGATGTGCTAAATATACAAGTCTGTAGAAGGCAAATAAAATATATGATATTTCTTTTGGCTGCTGGTGGTGTTTGGTTGGTTTTACTTGGGAAGCAAGAACCTGACCCTGAAGATCTTCCTTTGCACCTCCACCTCATCTTCTGCCCCTTCTGCGTATTAGTCCCTGCACTGGAAAGAAAATGTTGCCACTGTAGATAAAGAAAATGGATTTCCCCGTGTGACTGTTCCAATACCAGGTTACCATTACATTTTACGGTACGTTTTGTGCAGTGAGGCATTGTTTTTAATCTTACTTGTCGTTTCAGCAGGCTGGGATATGCAAAAACCTCTGCTGGGCTATGCAAAAGCCTCTGCTGAGCTGGTGGCGGAGCTCACATCCTGCGTGGGTTGCTCCCGCGTGGGTGCCCTTGGAAAGCCTTGAAAACGTAAGCTGAGGAAACCAAAATTAAACAACATTAATGTGGAAGGGCTAGTGAATGTTATCTGTTTAAAAAAAAAAAAAAAGAAGTGGAACGAAGACAGTTTTTTCCCTTCCCTCGATGCTTCCTACATATGCTAGGAATGGATTTGTTTCCGTGGTTCCGGGCTTCAACCTGTCCGTGCCCGTGGAGCGAGGCTGAGCATCTCCAGCCCGGTAGCCTCCAC
>NW_010414752.1:13635-14817 GCF_000710305.1 Buceros rhinoceros silvestris
ACTGCTGCCCGATCCACGGTGCTTCTTGGTGCGGTGTTTGCAAACACCGCCCTACCCCTCCACCTCCCACACACCCCCACCCCCCGAGGAGGGGTGTAACGCGCTGCCCTTCACGGACTCCCGAGGCTTCATGCCCTCTACTTCTTCCGACGGCACGTACGGGCCCCCTCCCACGTGTGCGGCGGGAACTAGGCGCCCCGAGGAGCTCTCAGCCCAGGCTAATGCCGGGGCCCGTGAGGGACCCGCATCCCTGCTTGCTTATGTCCCTCCGGCTGCGAGAGCTGGAGGGGGAGAGCGGCGGGGATTAGCAGGGGGAATTTACCCGGGGGCTCCGGTGTCTGGAGGGTACGTTTCACAAAGTGATGGCACAGCGTACGTGTGCCCTGGCTGTGCCTCCCGAGAGCTGGCGCTGGAGCAGCCCACGGGGATTTTGCCCCTCGCTGCCGGAGGAGCTGCGGCGACAGCCTCCCCAAAAGCCCGAGAGCACAGTGGTGCGTCCCCAGCGCAGCGGACGTTTAAAGGCAGCCATGGGTTGGTGTTTGCCGAAATGCCGGGCACGGGGAAACGCGGGTGGGAGTCCTGCACCTCGCCCGGCAGCGAAATTCAGGGCGACAGGTTGGACGGCCAAGGCTGGGAAGGAGGACCCCGCTGTCCCCGCCGCGGAAGAGGCAGGGGACAGAACGGGCGCTCTGCGAGCTCTGTTCCCGTGCCTGCGGGGCTGTGTGTCGCCGGGCTCGGTGACCAAATCCTGGAAGTGCCAAGGACACACATGCCTTTCGTAACCTGCCGAAAGGGAGCCGCTTCCCCAGACGAGATGAGGATAAACCGGCAAAAAATTATGAGAAGTTAAGCTCCTCGTCGCCCTGCAAAATTGCGTTCATCGGATTTCGGGGCAAGAGCCGTCTCTGGCTTTTAACATTCATTCACCCCTATACCGCGGAAACAGGGACCCCTCGGGGTGAGCGGGAGCAGCCAGAAGGACTTGCCGGCCAAATCCCCTTCAGCCGCGAGAGTACCACTTGAACCCGGGTTTCTCTTGCCTCGGTGAATGGTCGATGCTTTTAATTAAACGCAGCAACCCCTTTTTGTTAAAACCTCGCCTGGAAGGGTCAGGTTCCTGCTTCTCAGAAGGCAGCCGGCGTGCGTTGGCTGCTAGACATCAGAGTCTCCGACCCGAGCGGC
>NW_010414752.1:14928-15318 GCF_000710305.1 Buceros rhinoceros silvestris
CGGGCAGTGGCTCAGCGCATCCCTGCCAGATCTGCAGGCACGAAGCACCTTGACAAGGAGAGATGTGGAGGTGTCGCGCCAGTTTGTCACAAATCCATTGAAAGAAAGGCACGAGCCGGCGGAAACGGGAAGGGCAGGATCCGGCCCCCTCCCCGGGACAGACAGCCCATCTGCTCCAGCCACCCCAAAGTCCTCGGGGCACCCGCGTCACCGCTGTGGACACAGCGCGGTGGGGGATGCCGGGTCCGATCCCCGACGGGAGTCAGCGAAAAGGCTTTGGAGGGGACCGGGGGTTGTGGGACCAGGCGGGCCGCTGTGCTCAGGGGACCGAGCGGGACGCAGGCACCTACGGCGCACATCTCGTCGGGGACTGCAGCGGCGATGTCCCCT
>NW_010414753.1:0-2015 GCF_000710305.1 Buceros rhinoceros silvestris
TATATAGATATAATATATATTGATATATTTTTTGTTTTTTCTCAAATAATGTTAAATAGAGTTGAGTTTGAAGGAAAGGTTCTAATTTTCAAGTAGATAAAATTTAAATACTATTATTTATTTGCATTTCTGCAACTATTTCACTGGTTTTATTCAAGAAGTCACACGTATCTTTAAATATTTTTAATTTGCCCAACTTGAAAGCTAATCTGAGTGGTTTTAGATATGAGTTCTCTAAAATAAATTTTAAAATCCTTGAAAAAAATCTTTTCAGTAAGAGTAATAGATTGTGCTAAAAAAAATCACAGCATGATCTTTTGAAACTGTTAGACAACAGAAGACCTATATTGCAGCAATCTTTAGTACTGCTAAATACTAAAGCCAAAAAAAACCTTCTAGAACTTAACAAAACAAGAAATATTGACTCATTCTGAGTGCTAATTATCTGTGTTATCCACGTTAGGCTATCATGTTGAACTTATCAGTGTTCAATGGACACCCTGGGAGTTCAAATTAGAAGTCTAAATTTTACATGAAGAAACATGGTGAGACAAAATTAATCTTTAGTTTCTGTTTGCAGCAATGCTATTACTCCTCTGCCTCTGCTAATTCCATTCCTGCCTTATGTTTATCTTTCTTCATGTGAATTCAGAATGTAAATAAATTAATAGATGTAAATTTGCAATTTGTGACATTTCCCTTCTTTCAGTTCTTTTGCAAATTTCATTCATTACAGGGACAGTATTTCACTAAATAACTGTAAGACATGCAGCACAAGAGGGTCTACGTTTTGGCTGGTAATGCCAGTTACTTCTGATATCAAGAAAAAATCCTATATATTTAATCTCTTGTGCCATTATGGATCTGATCCCAAACACCTAGAATTCTCAGTTACAGCTTAGTTCTAGAAGATTAGAGAAAGAAAATCAGTTTCTAAATATATATATTTGCGAACTAACACTTGCTAGCGAAGTTGTCAGAATCTTATTATGATTCTTTAGTTGCAAGGTTTATAAAAATGTCTTCATCCGTATTAAATTCTAAAGTGAAATAAATTTATGTGGGAGAGAACTTAATCTCAGTTTAACATCAGTACTGTACCCCAAAGGATCACAGTTCATGTTTAATCGAGCTTTTGCAGCACAGTCACAATCACCTACTTGAGGAGTTATAAAGATGCCATAACTCTAAAGGAGAAAACACTTTATTCTGTTCTGCTTACTTCTTCCTTCTTTCTTTTCTCTTCTTTCCCTTCCAGCTCCTTTAGAACAATAACTCACTGCGTTGTAAACACTCGCACCACAGGTAAACATAGACCTATTTTCCTAGCGATGACCTCGTTTATCAACACCTGAAAAACTTAAAATTATGTCTGGTCTTAGTTTCATATTAAAAATGATCATGTTTTTTGCAATTCCTACCAAACTCTTCCTATAAAAAACCCTCAGTTCTGGCAGTGGGGAAGAACCCTATAACACTGATTGTTTGGATAGTTCACCATTGTGGCTGCCACATGAAATTTCAAGCCCTCTATAGCTAAGCATAGGGAATACTCCTACTTAAAGTGTGAAAATCAGCCTCCACTGTTTAGTGCATAATAGACTCTTGTCTTCTGTGGAAAGGGCAAAAAATTAGTATCCTTACCACCCAGTTTCTAGTAACTAATTTAGACTGCCCTGTTAGCAAAAAATACTCCAGGACAACTTTTTCATAATATTAGCTTATCAAGAAAAAGCAGGGTTACTGGAGGAGATTTAGTGTATTTTCTTTCCCTCTTGCACAGATCGATATGAACATTTTACAGTAATATGAAATACATATTGTTCATTATCAAAATACAGATAATGCTTTCCACTGTATTTGTGGAAACAGGGTGTGCAGACTATCTGTCACGAACCGGTAAATGTCCAATAATGAGAGGTGTGGTTTCTTGGTGACAGAATTAAGACACAAGTGAGGTCAAGCGCATATGTTTGATCTTTATTGCATTCACACACAAAAGGGTAAGGAGGGAA